>NC_142012.1:82769740-83069740 GCF_049901735.1 Notechis scutatus
AATCGGTCAATTTGCCACCTCTTGACCCAAATTCTCCTACCTTAATACCTGCTTGTTGTACAGGCAGGGGGTGTTGAATGAATTGCCTGGAGGGAGGGAGAAATGGAAGGATGGAGGGATGGAGGAGAAATAGCAAAGAGTCCAGTTAAGGCTCACTATCCCAAACCAGACCGACCTCTTTCCAACTACCATTCAGAGTATCAGTTACTTTCAATACCATTATTGCCATCCTAATGTCTGGCAAATTATATTACACAAAGACAAGATGCAATTCATTCAGATTTTCTATGTCCAGGGCAGGGATTTGTTTAAAAAGCAATTCTACCCTTTTAACTAACTGGGATTTCTATGTTCTGCTCTGGAGACTGAAGTTCCATGTTTGAAAGCACTTGGTCCTGAATAGCTTCCTTCTTTCTCACAGGCCCCTCCTTCAGGGTTCGGAGTTCAGGATGTCCCACAAAGAGAACTAAGGAGGAACTTCCTGACAGTGAGCACAATTGATCAGGAGAGGGTTTGCCTCGAGATGTGCTGGGTGCTCCAACACTGGAGGATTTCAAGAAGGGATTGGATAGGAATTCTTCTTCTTTTATTTTTTAAAAAACAACCCAAATGTTTTTAATCTTAAAGTAGTTTCCAAACATTCCAGAGTTATCAAGCAATCCAAACAGACACAAAATATTTCCTCTTCTTCTCTTTACACTTTCTCCTCCTGGGGCAAAGTCCCAAAGTATATTTTAAAGCCTTATTACAGTTAATTTCTGGTCTTTTAATCTTCAAGGTGTCTCCTCCAACAAATTCTTAAAGATTTTTTAGTCCTCTCCCTTCCCACTTGTAACAAAGAGCTTATTTTTACCTTTTGTAGAAAAGCAGGTTTTTCAATGTCCGTTTGCTATCTCCGTAAGGAAGGGGAGTGAACTTTCCCTCAGCACTTTCATCCGTCGCTTTGATAGCCTCTTTTGGAAACAAATGTATCAATCAAAGAGTCAGATTTCCAGGGTGTTTAAATGAATCTTAATGTCCCGGTTCAGCCAGAAAACTTTCTCTTTCTAATTCTTCCTCCTGCACAAATCTTGTCCGGTTGAAGATCCCTTTGTGGCTGCCATTACTGACAGCCACTCCACCGCCTCAGGAAAAAGGAGTCTAGACGGCTGGGGAAAGGGGTTGCGATGTCCCCAGACCCCTGCCTGGGTCTCCTCTGTCTTCCGCTACCTCTTCGGGGTAGCGACAACCCCCAAATCCAATTGGATCGGGGGTACCTCGGCGGCGAGCGCAGCAGGGACCCGCAGGATCGCGGATTCCTGCCACCGCCGAAGCCTTGCAACCGGAAGACATTTGGGTTGTTTTTAAAAAAATAAAAGAAGAAGAAGAAGAAAAAGTTTTACAATGGCACTATCTGTGGATGAATTAAAAATGGAATATGAAAAATTAAAGGAAGGAGAGCAAGAAGGCAAGGACTCTTTGGGAGCTGTCTTCCACTTTTTAGAAATGGCGATTTCTACTTATCAGCAACTACATGGGGAAGAAGGAGAAGAAGAAGAAGAAGAAGAAGAAGAAGAAGAAGAAGAAGAAGAAGAAGAAGAAGAAGAAGAAGAAGAAGAAGAAGAAGAAGAAGAAGAAGAAGAAGAAGAAGAAGAAGAAGAAGAAGAGGAGAGGAGGAGGAGGAGGAGGAGGAGGAGGAGGAGGAGGAGGAGGAGGAGGAGGAGGAGGAGGAGGGAGGAGGAGGAGGAGGAGGAAGAGGAAGAAGAAGCCATCTTTAATGGACAAAAAGTTCAACTAAGAAAGAAAATAGGAAGAGGGGAAGGAAAATTGAGAATTTAAGATCTAATAAAACAACCAAGAAAGAGAAAAATAAGGTGAAAAAAAGGTACAATGTTAGAAAGCAACAGAAAAGAGAAATACAACAGAGAGGGGAAGTTAAAAAGATGGAGGTTAGGAGGGGGGGCGGGGGCAAAAAGGCCAGACAGGAGAAGAAAAGGAGGGAAAAAGGGAAAAAAAGCTACAAAGGTTTGAAACAAGATGCAAAAAAGCAGATTTTTTTCAGAGATAAAGGGTAAAGTATAATTAAAGAAAGATTCTGCAAGAGTACATAAGATAGTATTGTAGTATTTGCATTTGAAATAGTGTATTGGAATACTATAAGATTTAATAAAATATTACAATATTAAAATGTTTAATAATGATAGATTTCAATATTCAATAAAATATTAAAGAGAATGTGTAAAATGATTAATTATTTAGTTATAGCGTAATTTGTTATTGTCTTAATGTTATTATAAATTTACTATTTTATCTTCTTATTTTAAAATAATGTATTAAGTAGAATTAGAATTAGAATGGAAATTATATATTTAACTATATTATAAATTTATTATTTTTCTATTTTAAAATGCAATATGTAGAATGTACTAAGCAGAATCAGAATGGAAATTATGTATTATTTTAAGTGTCAATCTAGGGGAAAGATAGAAAGGCGTCACACTTTAAAAGTGATTACAGGGGAAATTTTTTGTTAAAGAGAAGAGATAAATAGATAATTGGAAAAGAACGGACAAAAGATACAAGTATAATGATTTTAAAATAAGATGAATTAAATAAAATATAATTAAGAGAGTGAAAAGAAGAGAGAAGTTATATAGAAAATATAGAATGGTAAATAAGATAAGAATGGTATATAAGGTGAGCATGAATTTGATTTAGGTCTGTAAAAAAAGATGTAACCCGGGGCTAAGCCACTTTCCAAAAAGAAGTTTTATGTTTTGTGTTTTGGTTAGCTATGTTTGACTGAGAATTAATAAAACCTTGGAGGGAGAAACAACGAGAAATTTGGAAAAGATATGTACAAATGATAATTTGGAATTATGTTGTATAAAAGAATGTCTTATTTGTTTTCTCAAAATCTACAAGTAGCCTTCAGAAAGGAGGTTTTGTGTTTCTATGTCTTATGTTTTGTTGGTCTTTTAAAAATTTTATGTTTATGCTTGATTGAGTTAATAAAACCTTGGAGGAATGTTAGAAGAGGATAATTGAGAATAAAAGATAGAAGAGAATAAAACAAGTCAGAGGAAAACATAAGTATAATGAATAAAAGCATATAAAATAGATAAATATAGAAAAGAAATATAATTGAAGAAAAGTAAAGGGAGAAATAATGAGAAATTTGAAAGGATATGTATGTGTTTATAAGGAAATGTATTAATGTTGTATAAAATAATGTTTTACTTGCTCTGTTAAAATTTACAAATAACTTTCAGAAAAGAGGTTTTATGTTCTTATGTTTTATGTTTTGTTTGTCTTTAAAAACTAATAAAATTTGTTGTTTTTTTTTAAAAAAGAAGGGATTGGATAGGAATTCTTCTGCTTCAGTAGGGGGTTGGACTAGAAGACCACCAGGGTCCCTTCCAACCATATTCTTCTATGCAAGATCTTTTGAATCTTGCCAGCAGAACACAATGTGAATCAGATAGGATTTTTTAAAAAAAGTTTTAAAAATAGTCCAAACTGCAGCACACTTGAAGTTCTGCCTGGAGCTGCAATCTCCCCATGGTCACCATCATGTTGACTCTGGAGACATCTGCACATGCTCAGAGGTATTCTCCCTCTTGTTATTCAAACACACACCCCAGCTTTCAGGTGAACTGCAGAAGTCATTCCCTGCAATTATTATGTGCAAGGGGGAACTCAACAGAATTGGAAGGGGTCTTAGAGATCTTCTAGTCCACCCCCCCCCCGTGCACTCAAGCAGGAAACTCTGTACTGTTTCAGACAAATAGTTATTTAAATTCTTCTTAAAACTCTCCAGTGTTGGAGAACTCAATGAGCATCTAGTCCACCTTTTCAAGTCTTTCCTCCCAAAAATGTCCAAGTGGAGAATGGAAACAGCATCTCACCCCCTTCTCCCATCATAGAATTCTTGATTTTAATTAGGTTAGGGTGAGTTAGAAGTACTAAATGGTTTGAATCCATGTATTTATTTCACTTTAACTTTCATTTTTTCTAAGAAAGCGATGGATACTTTCTTTGGCCCAAAGGAACTCCGTTGAATCCTTCTCAACCAGAGCTGTTTCTTGTACCCTTAGGCAAATTCGTCATCATGTCTTTCCTTTATTAAATTTTAGCAATTTGAATTTAGAAGCGGGATGCCCAAGAATGTATAAAAATGCAAGCTTATTCCCCGAAACTAATGACATCAATGAATCGCTTTCGTAGAGAGGGTCATAGCATTGACCAAAGCATCTCACTGGAACATGGTGAGAATGCAAAGAGTTTTCCCTGAGACTTTCAAACAGATGCTGGGACTTTGATTTCCTAGCATGTCCTGAGTACAAATTTCTGAAGGGGAGGATATCAGTGGTCAATCAATTTGTGAAAGGGCTAGGAATTATTTGTTCCAAAGTTGATGCTCATGTCATTAATTCTTTGTCTCAGTTAAGATGCCAGAATATGGTTCTTGATCCCAAAGAATTTACAATCTGACAGGAGAAATGAAGGAAGAAGAAAAGGTGCTTCCAATCTCACAACTAACACTGTTTAATTGGTTTATCTGAACATCTCAAAGCCGGAATTGGATAGGTTGCTGTGGTCAACTTGCTGTAACCATCTTGCTGTGCCATCTTGCCAACTCACCACATCCATCTTGCCACAGTCATTTTGCCACAGCCAACCTGGTGCAATCATCTCACCGAGGCCAACTCACCACAGCCAACTCACCATGGAACAATTCACCACAGCTGACTGCTACGGGACAATTTCCCATGGACAATTCTATGTGGGATAACTCAATTTTTGTCAATGGAAATAATGTCAAAGTAACACTGGTGGATAACATTTATTGCATTGACTTATCCTGGTGGAATTGTCTGTGGTGAGTTGTTCCATGGCAAGCTGTCCTGTGACAAGTTGTCCTGTGACAAAATGGCCACAACAAGATGGCCATGGTGGGTTGTCCATGGTGAGATCAGTGTGTCGAGAGAGCCGCATGAGTTGGCCATGTTCAGTTGTCCTAGACCCTCTTGAGACATCCTCTTCATGTTTGGTCCATCAGAGGGATATTTGAGTGGAATATGCATTGGAACCCATTCAACAGTAAGGCTCAAGGAGGACTCGTACCCTAGTTGAAGTAGCCATTCCTTCGTAAAAAGGCCTTCATATCAAATCTTTTTCAATCCGTCCCCATTTTAGCTCCTTTTTACTCAGGAAGGGATCTATGACTTATCAAACCTGATAAAAGGCAAAGTCTGTTTCTGATGGAGGTGGAGTCTTGGTGACTATATGGAGTGGCCCAAGAATTTTTTGACAGACACACAGAAATGACTTACCGTGACCTTCCTCCAAGATGTTCTTGACTTCCAGATTATCCTAAAACCTTGAGATATTCTGCTGAGCAATTATCTTCTGTGTCCAGACAAGATCAGGTTTTTTTTTTAACCTAGACCCCTTTTATTATTTCAAGGTAATTTGTGCAATATTTGTTGACTTCATAAGAAAAATAATACAAAGCTGCCTCCCATTGCCAGTTATCAGTAGACATCTCCGTGCAATCAATTTTCTGGTCAATGATACAGAAATGTTTTGCCCTTATTTTCTTCCAGTTTTTCTGTGCTATTCTTTATAAATCTAGACCACTTTATAATCCCTAGTCGTGTCTCATAAAATACAAACCAGGTCCAGGTCCCAATCTTTTTACCATTCTCAACATCAGAGGATAATTAGGACTGCAGAAATTACTACCAACCTGCCTTTCATGGAGGACCTGTATCCTGCAAGAGGGCTATGAAAATATCTAAAGACCCCTCACATCCTGGACATAAACTGTTTCAACTCCTTCCCTCAAAATGACGCTATAGAGCACTGCACACCAGAACAACTAGAAAAAAGGATGGTTTTTCCCCGAACGCCATCACTCTGCTAAACAAATAATTCCCTCAACACTGTCAAACTATTCACTAGGTCTGCACTACTATTACTGTTAATCTCATCACTCCTTATCACCCATCCCCTCCCACTTGTGACTGTATGACTGTAACTTTGTCACTTTTTATTGACTGTTTCCTGGTATGATTTGATTGCTTATTTGTACCCTATGACTATTATTAAGTGTTGTACCTGATGATTCTTGACTCTTGATGAATGTATCTTTTCTTTTATGTGCACTGAGAGCATTTGCACCAAGACAAATTCCTTGTGTGTCCAGTCATGCTTGGCCAATAAAGAATTCTATTCTATTCTATTCATCTGCAAAGGCCTGCCCAATGCTGTCAATTTTTGTACCAACAATGGAAGTCCAGTCTATTTGAGAAACTATGGGACCGTCCTGCATGGGTTTACTTTCTTCTGATCACCTTTGCAAGATACATTTGGTGGATGTGCAAAGGTAGATTTTGTAGAGAAGTTATTTTTTAAAAACTTTTTTGGAACTTAACTGTGGAATCAAACTAGGACTGCCAATAAAACCTATTGCCCATGGAGAGATATAGAGTGTCCCAGCCCTTCAGAATTACAATAATATCAGCTGCAGAAGCAAATTGTGGCAGTAACAAGGACATAAGACAGTTCAACGTAGTCCGCTCTTATTCTCAAGTTCCAAAGGTGACCATCTGTTTCTCTCCCACATTTACCAGCTAAAACTATCAAACATTGTACAATAATTGGAGTCTCCCTGTTTAGCATGTATTAAAAAAAAATCCACTATACTCGATGCTTTAGAGAATGGTGCAGCTTCCAATTCATTCCCTGAAGCTTCAAAATAGCACATATTTATAGCTATGGCTTAATGCAACAGCTCAGAAACTTTGCTTCTTATTCCCACTGTGCTATTTTTATCTAAAGTTTGGTTGTTTAATTGTTACAATAGCTCATTGTCAACCTTCTCCCTTGTTGTGTCTCTGTTATATCATCAGCTATATTCATTTGGATTACATTTTCCAGTTCGATTTGTCTTAAGCATTTTCTTTCAAGATAGCTCTCTCTATAAGGCACAGAAACAAAGTAATCCTATTAAAAAGGAATACTCTTTTTAAATATATATTTTGATATATCTGCTACCCATTGCTACTTTTTAATCTCCAATCCTGTAAGCCCAGTAATATATGGGTTGCATGTCTATATTATTTTATTTGGATAATTTATACCGCTGCTCATATTAACCCTATAACTCTGCTTAGCTAACAAACAATACATTGACAAGCATATAAAATCAATATCAGTATAACATAAAGTTAAAAATGATGAGAATAATCAACCAACTATAGCCAAGGCAAAATATCTCTCACAATACCAGGCATATCAGTTTTCACTAATATCCTGGCCCTTCGTGCAAGTATGATTGTGTGTCTCTCTGTGTGAAAAATAATTTTGCACTACAAAAAAACAAAAGGAGGGATTACTCTGTGCACAAATTTGTGCTCCTAAATGTTAGGTGAGATACAAGATAGAGAGATGGAAGATTATCTCTTCTTCATCTTCAGGTGGGGGTGGCTTGGATCCCAATTTCAAGGTTTGATAGATCCATATGATTCATAAATTGGTATCAGTAATTAAGCCATCATTCACAGAATAACAGAGCTGGTAAGGACTTTGGAGGTCCTCTAGACCACCTCCCTGCTCAAGAAGGAGATCTTGTGCCATTTCAGACAAATGGCTATCCAGTGTCTTCTTTAAAAACTTCCAGTGATTGAGCACCCACAAGCAAGCCATTCCATGGATTAATTGTTCTCGCAGTCAGGAAATTTCTCCTTAGTTCTAGGTTGTTTCTCCCCTTGGTTAGTTTCTATCCGTTGCTTCTTGTCCTGCCTTCTGGTGCTTTGGAGAATAGCTTGACTCCTTCTTCCTTGGGGCAGCCCCTCAAATACTGGAAGACTGATATCTTGTCATCCCTGGTCCTTCTTTTCATTAAAACAGACATACCTAATTCCAGCAACTGTTCTTCACAGGTTTTCACCTCCAGTCCCTGAATCCTCTTGGTTGCTCTTCTCTGCACTCTCTCTAGAGTCTCAACATCTTTTTTTATATTGTGGCAACAAAAAATGGGTACAATATTTCAAGTTGTAGTGACAAGTAGCTTCTTGATCATGTGAACATTTAAATACTTAACTTATAAAACCATTATTATTTTAGAGAGAAGAGAGAAAACAGTAACAGAGATGATTAAAGGCCTGGAGACTAAAACACATGACGAATGATTGCAGAATCTTTTCTCAAGAAAAGAAGGACTACGAGTGACATGAGAGCAACTGGCCTTCAGAAGTTGTGGATGCTCCATCAGTGGAGGTCTTTAAGAAGAGATAGGATAGCCATTTGTCTGAAATGGCATAGGGTCCCCTGCTTGAGCAGTGGGCTGGACTAGAAGACCTCCAAGGTCCCTTCCAGCTCTGTTATTCTGTTATTATTACTTTATATTTCTGTGTTTCCTTTACAGCTTCACAGTAATACAAACACACAAACACAGATTAGATTTAGATCTAAATATACCGTAGAGGTAGATATAGAAAATAGATGATGCAGTTGTACTGTACATGTAGATGTAGCTATGTGACTTATTTTTATTAGATAAACTTTGAAGTGAATTTGGGAGTTCTATCTTTAGCTGTAACATCTGCAGAATAGGATAGAAACCATGCATTTCAATAAGTTCTGAGGGAAAAAAATCCAGGTTTCATACATCCACAGGAAGCAGAGTATGTTGCCTAGAGCAAAAATGAACATAGATGGAACGGTTCTTCCCAGGGCAAAAATATGAGAAGGTTTCAAAGAAAGCCAGGCATAACTTTGAAAGGCTTCCAACATGCCTCATGCCTGAATTATTCAGTGCATTCAGGACTTCTTTCTTTCGCATTGGTGTCAGCAGCTTCTGAATTTCCACAAGTTTCAGGACCTGCTTATTCTTTTGCAAGGCATTTTCTTCAGAAATGTATCTTGGCAGCTTGTCTGTGTTAAAACTTCCCATGTGTTCCTTGGTTCCTGCCACACATATTTCATGCTTCTTCTGCTTCGCTCTGTTGTTCCATCCAGAGATGGCTCAGATGGGGAGAGCCAGAACAAAAAAGCTGTGACAACCTTTAAAATATTCAATAGTTTTAGATTTATCTGTTAACATTTTTGGATGTGAGAGACAGGACCATGGAGAGCGAACCAGGCACCAGTGAATGCAGTCTTTTTCTGAAGGGCCTGCAAACCCAGTTTTACACTCACAGATGAAATGTTGAATTTCAAACAGCAACAATTTCATGAAACAAGGAATAGCAACAGCACTTAGACCTATATACCGCTTCACAGTTCTTTTACAGCCCTCTCTAAGCGGTTTACAGAGTCAGCCTCTTGCCCCTAAACAATCCAGGTCCTCATTTTACCCACCTCAGAAGGATGGAAGGCTGAGCCAACCTGGAGCCTGGTGAGATTCGATCTGCCAAACTGCAGACAGCTGGTTGCAGTAGAAGTAGCTTGCCGTACTGCACTCTAACCACTGTGCCACCACCACCGAAAAGAACCAGTAACTTTGTATCTATCTATCTATCTATCTATCTATCTATCTATCTATCTATCTATCTATCTATCTATCTATCTATCTATCTATCTATCTATCTATCTATCTATCTATCTATCTATCTATCTATCTATCTATCTATCTATCTATCTATCTATCTATCTATCTATCTATCTATCTATCTATCTATGCCTATCTATCTCTCTATCATCTATCTATCTATCTATCTATCTATCATCTATTTATCTATTTCTATCTATTTTATATAGCTGCTTTTTATGAAAAAGTGACTCTGGGTAGTGTATAATAAACACACACACACACACACACACACACACACAAAAGGCAATGTGAGGGCAACACATATTAACATCAATGGAGCCATCACAACAACTCAGCTATCACTTGGGTCCTTCAGGTCTCATGGCCTAACCACCTTCTGAGGGACTTCCAGAATGTTAGCATGGAGACAACCTCACATTGGGGAGATGATGTTCCCTAAGGCAGATGCCATGACAGAAAAGGGCATTCTCCTAGGTGAGACCAGATGTCAGCTTCTTAGCAGGTGGGAGTCATAACATAGCTCTTCTACCAAATCTGACGGGGAAGACAGGTGTAAGTGGTTCCCCCAAATAACCTGGGCCACTGCCAATAAGTGCTTTAAAAGTCAAAACCAGCACCTTGAATTGGACCTGGAAGCAAAACTAGCAACCAATTCAGCTCAAGGAACCGAGGAACAATATATGTGATATTCTAGAAACCCCACTGCATTTTTTTTAACAAGAGAAGCTTCCAGATACTCTTTAGCCCCATGTAGAGTGTGACAGAAATCATGATCATACAAAGCAGAATACAACATGAATGCAAATCTGAAATACCACAATAAATGCTGAAAAGCTATTTTGATAAATTGCTACATTTCTAAAATACTATGATTTTAGTACAAAAATACTAAATTAGTAATATTTACTAATATTAATATAGTTAATTACTAATATTCTGTTCTAAGGTAATAAGCTAATGAATTCTAAAATGCCATTGATCCTATTTCTCAATTTTTGCTTTCTAAACTATCTCCCGTCTGCACGATATTGTCTTATCTTATCATGTAATATTGGGGTTACTATCTTCAAGAGAGGGAACCTGTTCAGACAGTGGGATAAGCCAGGCCAGCAGCCAGGGGACCATGAGTTCTAGTCCCACTTTAAGAACAAAGCCATCTGGGTGATCTTGGACCAGTCACTTTCTCTCAACCCTAGAAAGGAAGCAACGGCAAACCACTTCTGGAAATGAAAAAAAAAAACACCAAATATTATTCCAGGGATATGGCAGGGCATAGCAAAAAGAGCAGGGAAGAATGAAAGCACTTCAACAGGACAAAATGTGACTGGTATTCCAAGTGGCAATTCCTGAGCAAAACATAAAAAGGAAATCCAATTTTGGATGACACAACTGAGCAAGATTTTATTAAGATTCCACCGCCTGAGGCAAAGAGGCTTTACATGAATAAATCAGCTCATCCATGTAAAAATGCCTATTACATCCAACAACTGTTTTGTGAAAGGGTCATAATCAATAGAAAATTTTCACTGTCCACAAATCTTGCATTTCATTTCGCTTTGATTTTATTTCTTCTCTGTTAGCATGACAGCAATCACCTCCAACAGAAGGCTGGAAACTATGTTCTGGTTTCCATTCTATCAGGAAACAGAAATCATCTTGATAATGTTTGGTTATAACAAAATGTCATTGAATGTCTATTTGAATCTGATTCAACACTCTATAAGTAGTTCAGGATTCCTGGTAATTTTTAGCAATCACATTTAGCAACTTAACTTTACTTTTATCTACCTCAACATACAAAGTGATAAAAGATGAGGAGGAGGAGGAGGAGGAGGAGGAGGAGGAGGAGGAGGAGGAGGAGGAGGAGGAGGAGGAGGAGGAGGAGGAGGAGGAGGAGGAGGAAAAAGAAGAAGGACTTTCTTTCCATCTCCAATTGATTTCTTATGATTTATCACTTTGTTGTTTGTATCTTAGGATTTATGTTTGCATCACTTTGTTGTTTTTATGTACACTGAGAGCTTCTGCTCCGGAGACAAATTCCTTGTGTGTCCAATTGCACTTGACCAATAAAGAATATTTTATATTATATAAAAACAGGAAAGGTGGCAACCAAACTCAGGTCTCAAAGGAAATATAATCTACAATTTAAGAGCAACAGAGCAGAACAGCAAAAGCTCTGCTTTTCTTGTTGCCAGCCACTCCCAAATATTATGGAGTGCCGAGGCCCCTAAATCATGTAAATATGTAAATGTCCACTTTTTCTAGTCAAAAAAGTCTGCCATCACCCATCAATGACTACCCTTTGGGTCATTGAAAGCAAATTTAAGATGTAATTGTGAGATTCTGTGAACATCCTGGCATCTTCCACTCAATGGGGAGGGAAATTGGATAGGACTTAATGTGTGGGATTGAATTTAGAGGTTTTTCAGACCGTGGGGGTCAGAAGCTGGATGAGATGTCTCCTTCTGGCTACTCTGTGAAAGGCAGGTCTCAAACAGTCATCACGAATAGGGAAGTATCAAGTCAGTCTGACCCCAAAATGAGAGTCAGTTTCCAGGTGTCTCCCCCAAGATGTAAATTCTAGCCACAAACATCCCTCAAATGGGTAAAAAAAGAAAATCAGATGAATCAATTGTACTGCAAAAGCAAACGAAAGATGCACAAGAATGTCAAGCCATCCGTTACCAAAGAAGTCACAAACTCAACTGAAAACAGTCATGAGAAATTCTTTCATGAAGGCTTCAATTATTTTTCTACATTTTTTCCCCCTGAGCATTTGTATCCTTGGACACCAATTCTCACAGTTCCTTAGCTAGCCAGCTAAGAGATGAGAGACGTCATCATTTGTCAGGAACTGACTCTGCTCCCAACGTAGCCTTGAATTGAGTTGGAGATAGGAAGAATTCCTGCAACCAGTTAACCTCCTTTGTTTAAGAGCTGCTTTTCTCAACCTCAGGTCTTCCAGTTTGTGACTGTAACATGAAATGTCTTCAGGGACAACAGTTTGGGAATAACTAATTTATTCCCATGCATGGCCCTATAATAAGAAAATGCTAAGACATTGTTACATCATATTCCCTTTTGCTGCATTACTCTATGAAAAGTCTTGGATAACCTCTTTCAAAATAAAATCATCCATCCATCTATTTATATTTTCATCCTTCTATTCTTCTATTGATCCTCCCATCCTTCTATCCTCTCATCCTTCTATTTATCCTTCCATCCATTTATCCCACCCACCCATTCATCAATCCCACTTACCTTTTCTATTTATTCTAGAGACAAAATGTCAGGACTAGAACTGTATTAAACAGAGATTCAAGTATGACAATTTTGCAATATTAAAGAATAAATTCACTCAAGTTCCTTATGTTCTCTATGATTTCCAACAAATAAACTGCATTACTAGGGATGAACAATTATTATGAACTATCTAAACTAAAGAGCTGACAAATGCATATTAAACTAGTCATGTATTTTCCTTTTACAAAAAAAAGATCTTTAAAAAGTCTTCACCTATGTAAATATTTAACACGACGTATTTACTTTTCGAGTTGGTGCATGCTGCCTTATCATGATTGCATTTTAAAAACATTTTAGTAATATTTTAAAAGGTTAAAAAGGTAGTTATTCAAACCTTTCAATTTTAGACACTTTGCTCAAGATAATTAAATCATTCACGAAAGATTACTTATCTAATAGAACCACAACATAAATCCCCAAATATTCTAATCCCTTTAGGGTTTGTGAAATTGAAATTATTTATTGTACACTTTTGGAATACTTAATTCAAAAGCAGACAGACAAACATTCCATTTTCTGAAGATGAGATTTCATGCAAATTAATGGGCATATAACAGAAGCAAGTAGTTTGCAACAGCAAATAAGTTCCATGTTCATAAACTGTGAGAAGAACGACTCCTCTTTTATCCAAAGGGCATCTAAAGGTGGGCATGGAATCCAATTTAATTCTACGTTTGCAAATAAATTGCACTGAGCTCAAAGACATTTACTTACTAGTAAATATATTTAGAAGTCTAAACATAATATATTCTCTGAATACAAGCTAGGAAAGAGATTCTATTCCATATTGGCCTACTCCTAAGTGAAGACACACCCAGTCAAGATAAATCCAGCTTCAGCGTCAATGCAGTTTAGATGCTTTCATTCAACAATGTGAAATAAAGTCAACCCCTACATTCATTTACACAAAAATACATTTCCTGAATTAGATGCTGTTGGTTGCTGTTGTTGTTGTTGTTGTTAGTCGCAAAGTCCTGTCTGACCCATTGCGACCCCATGGGCAACGTTCCTCCAGGCCTTCCTGTCCTCTTCCATCTTCTGGAGTCCATTTAAGCTCACGCCAACTGCTTCAGGGACTCCATCCAGCCCCTTCCTTCTCTGCCATCCCCTTCTCCTTCTTTTGACCTCCATCATTCCCAGAATTAGGCTCTTCTCCAGTGAGTCCTTCCTTCTCATGAGGCATCCAAATATTTGAGTTTCATCTGGCCTTCTAAAGAGCAGTCAGGGTTGATCTCCTCTAGGACTGACCAGGACTCGCAGGTGTCTTTTCCAGCACTAGATGCTCTTACACCCAAGTAAATACAAATAAACTTTCCACAATATACATCAGTGTTGGACCAAAGACTCAAGGTATTGTTTCTAAATAGGGAACATGTGAAGGTTATGAATTCATGACAAATTTAAGTGTGTTTTTGAGGCATCATTTCTTGGTAAACATACTTGAACAAAATGGTAGTTATTCAAGAGTAAAGATTACAGATTATGTACCTATTAATTCAAATCAGTGCTTGTCTGTTTGAATCCAATGATCCAGACACATTTAGCTTTCTATTTTCTATTAATTTGTCTATTCTGTCTGTCTGATTATCAACCTATTTTTCCATCTATGTATCCATCCATCCATCCATCATCTATCTATTGAAGTCAGTGGGGAAGCCAGATTCACTTAACAACTGCATTGATTCACTTAACAACTATGGCAAGAAAGATTGTAGAATGGAATGAACTCACTTAGCAATAGCCATAGCCCTTAGAATTGTATACCGCTTCACAGTGCTTTTCAGCCCTTTCTAAGTGGTTTATAGAGCCAGCTTCTTGCCCCCAGAAATCTGGGTCCTCAACTTAACAAAGGTTTTACTTAGCAATAGAAAATTTGGGCTCAATTGTGGTAATAAGCTGAGGACTACCTCTAAAGCATTCTAAGCCATTCAACATTTTTCAAGGCTCATGACAAAAGTGATAGACAGTTTGAGAGAGCCACTGCAACAAGAGAGAGAAAGTTTATGTCCAAAGGATCAGAGATAAAATGTCTCTTTCAATGAAAGTTGCTGAAGAAAATGAAAAGAGGTTTCTGGAACTAAAAAAAAAAGAGTAAAAATGGAATTATTTTACATGCATAGGTAACATGCTTGAGTTCAGGTTTAGATATGAAATGAAATATGATAGGAATTTCATATCATGAATACGATATGAAAAAGAACTTCAATATTCAAAGACCCATGTCGAATGCAAATTTAAATGTCCATGTTAATGACAAGAAAGATATAGATTTAATCTAGGTTGGTGTTTGTCAACGTCCTTGACCTGATTAAAAACTGCCTGGCAAATATGTTCCATGCATTATACATATTTTGGGAGGCATATCATTCTGAAAATGTGGTAGGATTCTGACTCTTAATTGCCTGAACTTGTGAAGCAAATGGCCAGGGATGGTGAGAATTGTACTCCAACATCTGGAAGGTAGTATGTTTTCCATTGCTGTAGCCCTTTATGTCAGTTACCAAATGCTGCCAAATTCCAAATCTCAATTAAACAAGATAACCAGCTATAAAACTTCAACTGCCAAAACCAAGTATCCACAGATGTCAACTGCAAATATAATCACTGATGCGTGAGAAAACATTGATGCATTCCAAACATTTAGTCTTTAAAATGTGTCCATGGCAATTACTCTGTGAATGCCTCTGTTGATTCAGATAGATTTGACCTCTCTACAGAACAGCATCAACAATTCAGAAAAGAGGCAGAAGAAAGATTTCCACCACCGAGCAAACCTTCCCAAATGTCCCATCCACAAATGACAAGAATGGATAATAATTAGATAGATATGTCTTTTTTAATTAAGGATTTTAATTGTCATAGTAAAATATAATGCCAACTGAACCTAAAGAAAGAAAACAGGAAGAAGTAAAAAGTGTAATGAAAAAGAAATAAAAAATTAAGAAGAAAGTGCAAAGGATGACTATGATAAAGAAAGAGAAAAGTAGAGAGAGAAGGGACTTCCAATCTTCGTCCCAATAAGTATAAACACATTTAGTGACTGTTTAACCCTTCTAGGATAACAAACACTCATCTCTTTATCTCAAATTTCACCCCTTATCTGTAGAGGAATCCATAAAACATCATCTTTTCAACAAAAAAAATGTGCTATATTGGTGTCAGTGACATTAACATTCATGGGATTAAACATCCCAACAAGTAAGAAAGTTATCTGCATTTAAAGACAAAATCTCTTCCAGATGACCAAAACAAATCCAGTTTGAGAATTCCCCAAATTATTTTATATATCTCTTCCTCTCCTCCCATTGAACTGTTCCTACCTCAAATAAGCTCTCTGTGTTGAAATTGTCTTTCATTCTAAAAGCAACAGAATGGATGTCAAAAGTACTTTAGAAAACCATCAGCCATCAGGTAGGTTTAGCTATGATCAATGCCATGATCTATCTAAATATATCACAAGATGATGGTATTGCTATTTGGCTTAGAAGATCATTCATCTGGAGGAGAAAGGATTTATAGAAGACTATCTTTGATCTCAACATTTTATTGAATAAAGAATTATGCATACTTTTAGATAAAAGCTTCCACGTTCATGTCAATTGCACAAACCAAAAACGGTGAACTGGGAGAAATGGCTTAGGATGAAAGGCATTCTGGCTTCTTAGAAAAAGAAGTTCGGTTTTTCCAGTCTTATAAGTGTTTCATGAACTTGCCAATGTCTAAGGATTCCTTTGCCTTTTTTAGTATTTAGTATTTATTTGATTTGTCAATCGCTTACAAGATACAGGTATAAGAATAAATATAGTTTTGAATACATGAGATAGTTACTTATAAGAATTTTTTTTAAAAAATGTTGTTTGACAACATCCAAGCTGTCAAATTCATATTTGTCAATCTCCAACTCTGTTTCATGGGGGTCTAGGACAACTTGCCATGACCAACTTGCCACAGAACAACTCACCATGGGACAAGAGTTACACTAACCTCAAAGAAATAGTCAAAGAGAATGATTGAAGAAAGGATGCCAAAGGAGGGACAACATAAAATGTGAGATTACATTTGTTACCAACTGGAAACCCTTTATCGGCTTTTTGCTAAAAGCAAACATCAATGAACTTGTGATTTATGGGTATGATGGCTAGAAAATATAGAATATGGAAAGAAGGAGGCCATGATGTAATCTCAGAGAGAGAGAGAGAGGATAAAATATAAACCTAGTCATAACTGACTGTAAGGAAAATTAGAAGCTACTCCTTTTTATAACTGTTTTTTTTTCTGTTTCTGTTTCTTTCTTTCTTCTTTCATTTCCTTCCTATTTGGTTGTCACTTTTATTTGGTGTTTCTTTGTTTTCTTTTTTCTTTAAATTTGTATTATATTTACTTTTTAAAATGAATTTTAAAAAACACTTCCTGTTAAATGAATTAAACTACTTTGATGCCAATTTTTAAAAAAGCTAGTTTCATTGCAATGCATCATTAAAAGATGTAATATAGAAAAGGTGGGTAATTGTAAAATTCCTGAGACTTTTCTTTCTTTCTCTCTCTCTCCTGGTTCAAATCTGGATAAATTTCTCATACTTTTTCCCTCCCTATAAAAGATTGTTTGTTTTGTTTTTAAAAAAATAATCCTAGGCTACTTTGCTTTCATCAATAACCTTGTAGGATTGAAATGCTAATGTGTTCAAATAAAAAAAAATTTCTTCTTTTTTAAAAAGCAATATGCTAATAAAAATAAACAGACTCATATACTGAGGTTGCAAATTGAATGGAGCTGAAGAAATTGAAATATAGTGAAATAAATATCTTCTCAAAGACTACCACACAGAGGTGAGCAATTCATCTGATTCATTAAATCAGATGAATGGTAAACTAAATTTTGGCCTTCAAAAATCATGATTGTTGAAATGATCTCCATGGAAAATGAATGCTTATCTGGGCTTTCTTTTTCTTTGTTCATTTATTTGCCTAAACAACAAAAGGTTCACCATTGTCCAAAGAAGCAGCAACTTACTTGACCATGGTCAAGAAAGTTAAGCAGAGTTGGTCAAGTTTAGCAACTGGACGAGTCACCCTCTAGGAAGTTTAAGAAACTCTATTAGAAAACAATGGCCAACCACTTCTACAAGGTTTAATAGGGACTTTATCCTTTGGGTCAATGCTTTAAATACAATAACCAGAGCTGCTTGAAGACACAACATGGTTGCCTTGATACCCTCCCGAGGTTTGGTGGACATTTAACCAGCATAACCAAGAAATTATTTTCACAGGTTACAGGAAGTGATCTCTGAAGACAGTTTATCTTCCTGCCCATCAACTCTGCACACAACATTTTCTTATACAAATGCCATTTAACAATTCTCATTTACCCGCAACCCTGTGGGAGAACAAGGAAACCAAGCATCAATATGAACATGCATTTCTAAACTGCCATGTTTGTTTTCCCTTCAAGGATCTGGGGAGCTTGTCCATCAGAGTGACAAAGCCAATGGTGACCTTTAAGAAAGCAATATTTATCACACGGAGAGCTGTTGAAAAGAAATGATGGAGAAAAACCAAGTTGTCAAAGAACCTCAACCACGAGAAATGGGAAATGGAATCAAAGAATGTTTCAGCCAAGCTAATCTTATAGCAAAGTTTCTCCAACTGACTGGCTCTATTAAAGGTCTGTCATAAGCTTACCAAAATATCACCTGCACTTTTTGTATCTGTTTAATGACAGAGGTGGAGACCATTATGACCAAGACTGTTGCAAAGACAAAAAATAAGTAAATAAATAAATCACATTTGATGATACAGGCAAGCAGTTCTAAGGCAATCATAAGAGACTATTTATGGATGAAGTTTTGTAGCAGTCTTATTTGACGTAGAGAAAAATGGAACATCAGGAAATCAGGAGAGACATGAAATCTGGAGGAAGATCTGTGAAACTGAATTCTTGCCATTAATTCTCTCTCTCTCTCCCCCTCTCTCCCTCCCTTTCTCTATCTATCTATCTATCTATCTATCTATCTATCTATCTATCTATCTATCTATCTATCTATCTATCTATCTATCTATCTATCTATCTATCTATCTATCATCTATCATCTATTTAACAAAATGAAATTCAATGTAGAGAAAAGTAAAGTCCTACACTTAGGCAAGAAAAAACAAAAGTACACATACAGACTGGGTGAAACCAGGCTGAATAGCAGTAACTGTGAGAGGGATCTTGGAGTCTTAGTGGACAACCAGCTAAATATGAGCCAGCAGTGTGCAGCAGCCGCCAAAAAAGCCAATGCAATCCTAAATTGCATTAACAGAGGGATACAATCAAGATCAAGGGAGATACTAATGCCACTCTATAAAGCCTTAGTAAGACCACACCTAGAGTCCTGCATCCAGTTTTGATCACCACACTATAAAAAAAGATGTTGAGGCTCTAGAAAAAGTACAGAGAAGACCAACCAGGATGATGAGGGGACTGGAGACTAAATCCTATGAAAAACAGTTACAGGAACTGGGCATGGCTAGTCTAGTGAAGAGAAGGACCAGGGGAGACATGATAGCAGTTTTCCAATATTTGAGGGGTTGCCATAGAGAGGAGGAAGGGGTCAAGCTATTTTATGAGGCACCCAAAGGCCAGACAAGGAATAATGGATGGAAACTGAACAAGGAGAGATTCAACCTGGAAATAAGGAGGAATTTTCTGACAGTGAGAACAACCAACCAACCAGTTGCCTTCACAAGTCATGGGAGCGACATCACTTGAGACTTTCAAGAAGAGATTGGACTCCCATCTATCAGAAATGTAGGGTCTCCTGCTTGGGCAGAGGGTTGGACTAGATGACCTATAAGATCCCTTTCAACTCTGATTGTGTGTTATCAGTTATCTATCTATCTATCATCTATCTATCTATCTATCTATCTATCTATCTATCTATCTATCTATCTATCTATCTATCTATCTATCATCTATCTATCTATTTCAATCATCTACTGTATCATTTATTGATCCACAATTAATTATTTCATATAACCTGCCTAGCTTGGAAGTGCTAAGGAGGAGGAAGCTCTGAGAATTTTAGAATTATCCAACCAAGTAGATGAGTTTAGGTACCGCCAACAGATTCCATTTTTATAGGGTTGAATTCATGCTCCCGTGTCAACAAATCCACCCTGCAATTTGTAGACTATTTAACTGATGGTTACCCATCCCTTCCAGCATTCATGATCCAGGTCCTGTCTAATCTTTTTATCAAGTCACTAATCACTCGTTTTGGTTTTCTACACACCGCCAGCAACCAAATGGGTGAAGAGCTGTGAATTCCTTGGCAGAAAAACCTCAAGATAAACAGCAGCAGAACAGAAACACAAACACAGGCACAGAAGGGGCATAAGAGCCTGCACATGTGTAGGCATTCATGGCTAAGCAGCAGGGAATTCTGAGAGCCAAGCAAGAAAAGTTGGTGTCGGGAAACCTGACCCTCTTTATGACAAACAGGGCAGGACAGAAGACACAGAAGAGCCCTTAGGATCAATATGGAAAGAAGCCAGAAGGGAAGGGGTTTTTTTTTCCTGCCTGATTAATGATCTCTGATGATCTAAGTGCCAGAGCCCAATGTAACTACATAGCCAAAAAGGCATTAAGAGTTGTTGACCTAATCCTGTGAAACTTTTTCTCTGGTAATTTTGTGCCACTAACTAGAGCATACAAAACATTTGCTAGACCAATTCTCGAATACAGCTCATCTATCTAGAACCCGCACTGCATATCAAGACATTAACACAATCTAGAGAGTCCAGAGATATTTCACGAGAAGAGTCCTCCACTCCTCTACTTGCAACAGGATACCTTATGTCACCAGACATGAAATTTTAGGCTTAGACAACCCAGAACTATGCTGCCTTCGGTCCAACCTAAGCGTAGTACATAAAATTATCTATCGTAATGTCCTACCCATCAATGACTACTTCAGCTTCCACCTCAACAATACACAAGCATACAATAGATACAAACTCAAAGTAAACCACACCAAAGTTGATTGCAGGAAATACGACTTCAGCAACAGCAATAGCAATAGCACCTAGACGTATATACTACTTTAGAGTGCTTTACAACAGAGTGGTCAATGCCTGGAATACTCTACCTGACTCTGTGGTTTCTTCCCCAAACCCCAAAAACTTTAACCTTAGACTGTCTACTATTGACCTCACCCCTTTCCTAAGAGGTCTGTAAGGGGCATGCATAAGCACAACAGTGTGCCTACTGTTCCTGTCCTAATGTTCCCCTTTTATTTGTATTCATTTCATGTATTCATAATCATGTTTATACATATAGATGTTATCTAATGCATGCTTGACAAATAAATAGATAGATGATAGATAGAGATAGATAGATAGATAGATAGATAGATAGATAGATAGATAGATAAACAAACAAATAAATAAATAAACAAAGAAACAGTCAAGAGTTCTATGCAACCCCTTTCTGTGGGTTGCCATATAATTCTTGGGTTATTTTACACTATTTTATTTTCAGACCCTTTGGCTGGCAGGGGAATATGGACTGGAAAATCAGTCAAAATCATAGGGCTGGAAAGGACCTCACAGGTTCTCTACTCCAACCCCCTCTTGAAGGCAGGAGATGAGAGCTTTTGAAAACCTCCAACGATGGAGCACCCACAACTCCTGGAGGTAAGTTGTTCTATTGATTAATTGTTCTCACTGTCAGGAAATTTCTCCTCAGTTCTAGGTTGGGACTCTCATTAAAATCCTCCACCTGTTATTTCCTGTTCTGTCCTGGGGTGCTTTGGAGAAAAAGTTGACCCCCTCTTCTCTCCTTGCTCAGTTTCCATCCATTGTTTCTTGTCTTGCCTTCTGGTGCTTTGGAAAATAGATCAACCCCCTTGTCTCTGTAGGGGCCCCTCCAATACTGGAAGACTGCTATCATTTTATCCCTAGTCCTTGCCTTTGATAAGCCAAACCAGAGATCCCCAAACTTGGCAACTTTAAGACTTGTGGACTTCAACTCCCAGAATTTTCCAGCCAGCATAGCTGAAGACCACCAGTCTTAAAGTTGCAAAGTTTGGGGACCTCTGAGCTAGACATACCCTCAACTCTTCAACATCTACCTCATATTGACTGGACCCTAAATGATTGTACAACTGAAATCATACACACAACCTTCTACAATGCTATTACAAATCTGGGACTGGAACAACTAGTAACACTAGACTAAACAACTGCCTCGATCTCATCTTCTGCAATAGTTTGAATTTAATTTACGGAATATAAACTAAAGAACCCTTTTCCAGTAGTGACCACAATATGATTGACTTTTGTCTCAACATACGTCCACACAAAAATCACCACAATGATGTAATCCCCAATTGTAACTTCAAAAAAGGCAACTATGATCTTATAGACAACGATCTCTCATCCCTGGATTGGCAATCTCTATTCACTGGATGCAATACTGTTGAAGACCATTACAACATATTTTTACTTGAAGTCAAAAGAGTCATCAAATTATATGTACCAACAACAACTCCCAAAACAAAACAAAAAAGCAGATTACCCATATCAATAAGGAAACTTCAATCCAAAAAGAGATCACTCTGGAGGAAAAACAAATCTGGTCACGTTGCCAATTTCAAAAACCGATACAAAAATTTATGCCACCAGATAAAGACCGAATGCACCAATTATCACATTAAACAAGAGGAAAACCTTCTAAGCACCAATTCCACCCGTGCTTTTTACAATTTTGTAAACAACAAACTAAAAGACTCAAGGTCCATCCCTCCCTTGATAGGACCTGATGATAAAGACTGCAACGACGACACCATTAAAGCCAACATCTTTAACACATTCTTTGGCTCAGTATTTGTAAACAGCAATGGATCATGCCCAGTATTTCCTAGCCGTACCACAGATAACAATAATGATCTAATACATATCGATTTCACAGAAGACAATGTTGAAAAATCACTACGCAATCTAAAACCATCTCTATCTGTTGGACCGGATGGAATATGTGCCTACTTCTTAAGAAAGCTATCCACTGCCATAGCCAAACCTCTAAGCATAATCTTTGAAAAATCTTTCAGGACCAGCTCCTTGCCTAACCTATGGTCACAAGCCACAGTCATCCCCATCTTCAAAAAGGGAGACCCAAGCCTAGTTGAAAATTACAGGCCAATCTCCTTATGCTGCGTCACCTGTAAAGTCATGGAATCAATTATTAACCAATCCATCATCCTCCACTTAGAGACAAATAACCTACTCTCCAATAAACAATTTGGTTTCAGAAAAAAACTATCCTGTAATCTACAACTCTTACACTGCAAAAACATATGGACGACACAACTCGACCAGGGCAAAGCAATAGACGCAATCTACATAGACTTCTGTAAAGCCTTTGATTCAGTGGTACACGACAAACTACTCCTAAAAATAAAATCCTATGGTATCTCTGGACAACTGAATAACTGGATAGAAGCATTCCTGTCAAACAGACAACAAATGGTCAAAATCGGGAGCATCCTATCAAATCCAGTACCTCTCAATAGTGGTGTCCCCCAAGGCAGTGTTCTAGGACCAACTCTCTTCATACTCTACATAAACGACCTCTGTGATCATATTAAGAGCAATTGCGTTCTCTTCGCTGATGATGTAAAGCTGTTCAATACCACAGACAATACTGCTACCCTACAAAAAGATCTTGACTATGTATCAGAATGGTCAAACAAATGGCAACTTCAAATCTCAACAAATAAATGCTCTGTCTTACATATTGGCAAAAAAAATCAGAAAATAAAATACAAGCTGAATAGTCAAGAACTTGTTGATGACCCAAGCTCTGTAAAGGACCTTGGAATACTCACCTCTAATGATCTAAGTGCTAGAGCCCACTGCAACTACATAGCCAAAAAGGCATTAAGAGTTGTTAACCTAATCCTACGTAGCTTTTTCTCTGGTAATATCACACTACTAACCAGAGCATACAAAACATTTGCTAGACCAATACTCAAATACAGTTCATCAGTCTGGAACCCACATTACGTATCTGATATTAGCACAATTGAGAAAGTCCAGAAATATTTCACAAGAAGAGTTCTCCACTCCTCTACTCGTTGTAGAATACCTTATGCCACCAGACTTGAAATTCTAGAACTAGAAAACCTTGAATTATGCCGTCTTCGGTCTGACTTAAGCATGGTATATAAAATCATACATTGCAATGTCCTACCTGTCAGTGAATACTTCAGCTTCAACCATAACAACACAAGAGCACACAATAGATACAAACTCAAAGTAAACCACACCAAACTTGATTGCAGGAAATACGACTTCAGCAATAGAGTGGTCAATGTCTGGAATACTCTACCCGACTCTGTAGTTTCTTCCCAAACCCCAAAAACTTTAACCTTAGACTGTCTACTATTGACCTCACCCCTTTCCTAAGAGGTCTGTAGGGGGCGTGCATAAGCGCACCAACGTGCCTACCGTCCCTGTCCTATTGTTTCTCTTATTCTTTTATTTTTCTTATATGTACCCATTTCATGTATTCACAACTATGTATACACTTATACTTACTATCTTGTAAACAATTGGCAAATCAAATAAATAAATAAAATAAATATAATTTAGCCTCCAGACTCCTTATCAATTTTGTTAAATTCATCTCTGCATTCTTTCTAGGACTTTGGAATCTTTTTTATAGTACAGTCACCAGAACTGGTGCAATATACCACAATGTGGCCTCATTTGTGTGGTGTAAAGTGGTACTACCACTTCTCTTAATGTTGATGTTAGCCCATTGTTGATGCAGCCTGGAACTGCATTGGCTGTTTTGGCAGCTGTGTCACACTCTTGGCTAAATTTCACTAAGAGGCACTACTGTTTCCCCACCTCAGATAATCTGAATATTGCCTTCTGTCTTCCTTGTTAGCTTTGAAAATGGCTCAGCAGGAGCCATCCATGATTCTCTTCCTGCTTTGTCTCTCTGTTCCTTTTCTTTCACTTTTCAAACTGCAGCAGCTTCCCTTAATATATTAATAGAGCATTTCCCATTTCCAGTATAAATACTAAGAGAAAATCATGGAACTTTAGCAGCGTTTTCTTGTTCAGAAAGAGCTCTTTTTTTTGTCTGGGGAAATTGCCTATCTTAAAAATACATTAGAGTCAAGGAAAATAGAGGCTGGGATTATGACCATGGAAGGTTAAATTGTCACGGCATAAGCAGGAATCACCCAGGGGTTCAAATGGGTGAAGCAGGCTGTCACAAGATTACAATAAATGGCCTGCAACTTAGCGCATCAGGCCTGGAAATGATAAGAACAGGCCCAGGACTGGTGATCGTAGTGACAATGACAAACCACTTTTGTATCTCATTGAATATAATATCCTTAGCTGGAAACTGAAAGCATCTTTAACACCACTTTCATTGCAGCCCACCTGCTGTTAAGGCAGGGCTAGAAAACGGTTTGAGCTGAAAGGGACATAAGTTCCTCTTGCTAATCGGTAAAGCTTTTATCTTCCTGGGCTTAAAAAATAATAAAAAAAATACACCAGGATGGTGACAGAAGCCCTGAAATAAAGAAATAAAGAGCTACTTGAAAGGAAGACTGTGACAGATCTAGATAAAATATTAACATGCAGAGACATCCTTCTGATAATAAGGCATGTGTGGTTGCCCAAGCTGTAACACATGGCTGTGAATGCTGGATGAAAGGGGAGGAGGGGAATGCCATTGAATTGTGGTACTGAAACTATGGTCAACTATGTGATGAAGTAAAACTAGACTGCTGTCTGGAACCACGAAGAAGGAAGCTGAAGCTTGGATCTTTTGGACATACCGTAGTACAAAGGTGTGAGCGATTGGAGAAGACAACTCTACCATCTGGGATGGTGGAGGGAGGAACAATTGAAAAAGAGGTCCACAGAAGAGAAGTTGGTGTCATTGATGATACCAGTAGGAGCTTCCAGGAACTCAAAAGAAACAATCATTCATGGACAATCCTGGAAAAAAAGACCATGATTGGTTACCAAGACTGGGAAGTAATAAACAATAATGAACTGCAGTAGGAAGTAGTAAAAGACTACACTTCCAAAAATGGAGCATCAAGAGCATGAATGTAGCCCACCCATCCTTTAAAGCAGCTATATCCTAAAATAGTCATTTTGCAGCCAGGTGCTTCCTTCAATTTCCATGGGTTCCAAAGCAACTTTTTTTTTCAGTTGAAATTCAAAGCCCTCCATTGTGCTAGTATAATGAGTAGGATAATAGGCCTGAAACATGGGGGGCAGAAAAGGTGGGGTCAAAATGGGCCATGGGTGGACCTGAAGAAAAATGGCCTTGCCTGTCAGAGTGTTTGCAGCATGAACACCATCATGAGACAATTCAGGAGCAAAACACAGCACACAGAGACTTAGACATTTAACAGTGGTTTATATACAACAGTTATATACATAGATATACGTGTTAGGCAAATACCTTATTAGCTCTACACAAAATTCTGCTCTGGATACCAGACACAAGGAAAGAGGACAAAGCCCTTTAATGGCTGCCTTTATATAAACACCTCTTAAAGGGATAGAACCCATCCCCAGTCTTAAAGGGAAATAGCCATAGCACTTAGATTTATATGCCACTTTATAGAGCTTTACAGCCCTCTCTAAGTGGTTTACAGAGTCAGCAAATTGCCCCCAACAATTTGGGTCCTCATTTTACCCACCTCGGAAGGATGGAAGGCTGAGTCAACCTTGAGCCTGGTGGGATTTGAACTGCCAAATTGTAGGCAGCTGGCTGCAGAAGTAGCTTGCAGTACTGCACTCTAACCACTGCGCCATAGAGGCTCCTTTGCCATACCCATGCTACGCTGATTCATTCTTAGTACATCAGCCTATATTACATCAGCTTCACTGCTGGTCGGCTCTTAAATCCCAAGACCTTAACATTGCCCAACAAGTGGTCATATTCCCCCCATAAAAGAAAGGACAACTTTTGGGAGTTTATGTTTGGGAGGAAAAGTCAAATTCATGAAGAAATGCATAATGTAGCATAGACTTGTATTTTAATTCACTAGTTTTTATTTATTTGTTAAATTCATATGCCACCCTTCTCACTACCAAGTGATCTCTTATTTTGGGTTAATAGGAAGAGAGTAAACCACAATAAATCCCAAAGGTGTTTTTTCTTTCAAGAGGCAAGAATGGACTTTCAGGGATTTTTCTTTGAAGACGTTTCACTTCTCATCCAATAGCTTCTTCAGCTCTGAAGAAGCTTCTTGGTTGAGAAGTGAAACATCTTCAGAGAAAAACAAAAGAAGTCCAGTTGCCCCTTGGAAAAAAAAAAGCACCTTTGGGACAACCATAATCTGGAGCAGGGGTAGTCAACCTTTTTATACCTACCGCCCACTTTTGTATCTCTGTTAGTAGTAAAGTTTTTTCTAACCGCCTACCAGTTCCACAGTAATGGTGATTTATAAAGTAGGGGACAAACCCCCTACTGCCCACCATGAAAGCTGGAACGTCCAGTAGTGGGTGGTAGGGACCAGGCTGACTACCACTGATCTGGAGGACTGAGAATTTCCATAGGCAACCAGAGCCAATCTTTTTCACATCCACTGTTTTCTCCTGGGGACAACTGCCCATTGACAGAATTCTTCCATTTATTATGTGTTGCCTGTCCTCTTTCACCTCTATGACTTAAAAAGCACCTCTATGACTTAAAAAGCAAAAGATATAAATCTGGTGCCTTAAGATTATTTACTTGTTCAACACAGGAAACATTTTCTGAAAATTGCAGCTGGCTTTTTTTTTTTTTTTTAAAAAAAAAGTAATTTCTCTACTTTCCCCCCACACGTTAGAGATAAAGTCAATGGGAGAACTAGATGTCTTGAGCACAGCTTAATATGTGTTGTGTGGATTTGACACACATTTTATCTCATTTTCTTTTCCCCAGCCAGTCCTTCTTCTCCTTTGACTTCCAATCATCTCCGCCTTTTATTTTGAAATTACCCTGGCCATTCCCTCTCCTCAAATAAATAATTCATAGTCGTCCTGTCATGTAACATGTTCTTTTACTATCATCATCATAAATTGCATAAATACCTTATATGATGCTATTTATGCCCAAGGTTCTTGGTCACTAAGCTTCTCAGTTATGTAACTTTGAATCCTGCTTGATAAATTTCTCCAGGTCTCTTATCAAAATAAAGCAGCGAATCAAAACATCTTCATAAATCACTACACCCACATACACACCCACCCACACAAAAGCAAGGAAAGTTCTTTGAGCTAGCCCAGGAAGTTTTCAGATTGCAGAAGGAGATGCTGGGAGGGTCTAAAATGAAGAAGAAAGGGATTTCTTGTGACAAAGACTGATCAGTTTAAATCTGATGAGCTCCACATTTAGTCTACAAAGAGGATTAATACATGGGGAGCTCCCCGAAGGAACACACAAATCTGCCTTAACCACACACCACAAAATAGGCTTTCCACATTTTCAAGCTACTAAATTGAGGTAAAGATTGGGATTGCGAAACTTGCATAGGCAAATCTATCTGTCTGTCTGCCTGCCTGTCTGTCTGTCATGCCCCTGTCAGAATCTGATTGGAGGCGGAGGCTGAGCAGCTGACAGGGAGTGGGAATGTGGCTCTGTTGGCTGTGGAAGAAACCAGGGAAGGGCACAGTCCAGCTCGGCAGAGCAGGGAAGAGGTAAAGCAAGGGAGAAAGAATTCAGAGGAAGACTCAGGCCCACCCTCTCTTCATCCTAGGGCACGCAGGAAGGAACGGAGAAGGGAGCAATGTGGGTTGCATGGCTTACAGGGGAGGAAAAGGCCCTGATTCCTTTCATTAGCTGCAACTGGGAACACAGTGTTTAAAAAGGGAAGCTGTGTGCAGTAAGTTGTTGGGAGCAAATTGTGAATTTATCTGGTATCATCGTGCTTATCAGGGTTCCTGGCATCTTTCCAACTGTGTGAGTTTTGCTGTGCTTTCAAGTCTGCAATTCCTTCTCCTGCCCTGTCAAGTTAATTACTGCAGCTTTCTTTGTTTGGATTTTTAGTTACAGTCTGTATGTACCTTGTTTTGGACTGAATTTCCTACAGTTAAAGGCTATTCCTGGGAGAGTTTTTCTCCAGCTGAAGGTAACCTGGACATTGGGGGCAAAGTTGGAGATAATAAAGGGACTCTTCTTGCTTATTGGACTGTGTTGCCTTTCTGCCATGCCCCTTTGGGTCATCACACTATCTATCTATCCATCTTCATAAACATTCTTTCTCTTTCTTATCTATCTGTTTTAGAAACTGTCTATCTTACTCACTGAAAGACTCTGCATGGCACACAAGTAAGAGATACATTTCTCTCATAATGAGTAGTTGAAGCTATGAAGATGCCAATAATCCTACTGATTATGAAAATTTATTATACATGAAAATTTTAGAACATTTCTGAACATGGGTATTCTTTTACAATGCCTTATAAAACCACTATAATGAAATAATATATGGAATTATGATAGCATCAAGGAAATGAGAAGAATGAAGGGATATTCACACTGTGCCCTGAGCACTTGCTTTTTATTGTTGCCTTGGGCTAATCTGAGCTACCCAAAATAAACAAGGTGGTTTTATATATATTTTTGTTGCTTATTAATCTTTTTTCAAACAACAGCAAGGAGATAAAATCCATTTGGCAGAAATGCAAAGTGCTCTTTCATCGAACAGTGACGGTGCAATTTAACAGGCACAGCTTTTCTTTTAGTCTTAAACAGAAGGCATGTGAAAGTGAAATTTCTAATTTGGGACTTCCACCGCCTTCTTTCAAAATGTTGGAGAAAAAGTAGAAAAGGAAACTGATGTTGAATAGAGTAGAGTAGACTAGACTGGACTGGACTAGAATATAGAATAGAATAGAATAGAATGGAATGGAATGGAATGGAATAGAATGAATGAATGGAATGGAATGGAATGGAATGGAATGGAATGAGGAGAGTAGAGGAATAGAATGGAATGAATGGAATGAGAGTAGAGTAGAGTAGAGTAGAGTAGAGTAGAGTAGAGAAGAGTAGAGTAGAGTAGAGTAGAGTAGAGTAGAGTAGAGTAGAGAAGAGTAGAGTAGAGAAGAGTAGAGTAGAGAAGAGTAGAGTAAAGTAAACAGAACAGAATGGAATAGAACAGGACAGAACAGAACAGAACAGAACAAAATAGTATAGACTACTTTAGCCATAGTGGCACAGTGGTTAGAGTGCAGTACTGCAGGCTACTTCTGCTGACTGCTGATTGTCAGCAGTTCAAATCCCACCAGGCTTAAGGTTGACTCAGCCTTCCGTGCTTCCGAGGTCAGTAAAATGAGGACCCAGATTGTTGGGGGCAAGAGGCTGACTCTGTAAAAATGCTTAGAGGGGCTGTAAAAGCACTGTGAAGCTGTATATAACCCTAGGTGCTATTGCTATTTATTTGATAATAGTGTGATTAGACATACAAGGAATGTTAGTGCATTGTACCTATCTATGGGAATTCTAAGATCTTGTTTTAAAACTTTTATTTGTCCTGGGAAGTGATGACGATGATCACAATACTTTTTGAAGGCATCCCGTTGCCAGAAGCATTGCTAACAAACCGTGATGATGCCAAACTTATTATAACACATCCATCACAATGTCACTTTAGAATTGGCAAGAATATTGTGCTGTTATCTCACACACAAACACACCTTGTTTTATTAAGGCTTCCTCAATAAAGATATTCTTTTATTGCCCTAATGTGATTGGCCACACTAGAAATTTGTCTCCGGTGCATACATATTCAATGTACATACAAACAACAAAGTAATATGATCATAAGATACCAATGGGAGTAGTAATAGGAAAGATGAGAAGGATAATAGTAACACAGCCCTACTACATGGTTAGATATCCTTAGACATAAGAAAGTGTAGTGGGAATTAGATGTTCAGCAGAGGGGGAAAATGTTTTTGTGTCTATTTTTTTAGCATGCAATGCTGTATAGCGGTGTCCTTTGTGTTGTGTATAATGCACCTTATTATAATGTATATTATACATAAGGTTAACATATTCTGACAACTGTAGTTTTTGGTGTGAAACTGCAAGTCTTTTGTTACCTCTCTTCTTTCCATTATTTGAAGCAAAGGGTAAGCCTTGAAGAACATGCAATTTGGATTTGACGGCTCAACAAAGAAATTTGTTCAATTTATTTAGCCATAGCAAGAGAGCTAAAGCTACCTATGATGCTGTCATTTCTGAACCGCACTCTTTCATTTTCCTCACCGGTACAGGGGAAATGACTTATTTTAGGACAATTGTTCTGAAGCAATTTCCATTTTGCTTTTTTGCTCTTTTTCCTGGGTGGGAGAAGTCTGCAGTCTCTATATGTCTCAGCCCACTCCCCCCCCTCTCTCTCTGCGTGTGTGTGTTTGGCATTTGTATTTATGGGTCATGTGTTCCCAGCAAAAAAGCAGGATATAAAAGCAATAAATGAATGAATGCTACCTGATACTTTGATGAAAGAATTGAAAATAGGAGATGGAGGGAGGGAGGGAGGGAGGGAGGAAAGAAAATTTTGTTATACACCTTATACTAATGAACAAATGATTTGGGTACTTAGAAGAAAAGTCAAATTAAAATAATTTAATTTTTGCTTTATTTCAGTGATGAGTGGGGGAAATCACATTTCTTGTTGTTCCCTAATTAAAGTTTAGGGTTTTTTGTTTGGGTTTTTAACATTATTTTATATTTGGTTTATTCTATGCCACCCACCCTATAAATGTAACAAAATAAGAGGAATCAGTCAATAAATGTCTTAAGACTATGCAACATTTTGGGGCCCTAGCTACACAAGTCCCATCTACAACTGCAGAGGGGAAAGAGGTGATCTTGAGGCAAAGACATGGATGTTTTGAAGAACTGCAACTGTGTTTATACTGTATATTTGATTTTTTCTTTCTTAAGTTTTCGTGGGTACTTACATGCATGGTATTCAGCTTTGTTTGGGTATTTTCCCACGTCATTATAGTTGTGCTTTTAAAGTTGCAGCAACGTTTCAGCAGAATCTCATCTGCTATCATCAGGCTTCTGTATTGTGTTCATCTGTGAGTCAGACTTTCAGTGTGACTCACAGACGAACACAATAAAGTCTGACTCACAGACGAACACAATACAGAAGCCTGACGATGGCAGATAAGATTCTGCCGAAACGTTGCTACAACTTTAAAAGCACAACTATAATGACGTGGGAAAATACCCGAACAAAGCTGAATACCATACATGTATATTTGATTATGTATATCCTGCCTTATTATTTTTACAATTAACTCAAGGTGGAAAACGTCCTTTGGGAACGGAAATGTTGCACAGCCCTTATATTTATAAAGAGAGTCTCATTCACACAGGGCTTAATCCCAACCCAAATGGAGAACACATGAATTAGACTCGCCCAAGTTTGGAGTCATTTTGAACTGAACCCTGGGAATTAGGGTTATTCAGGAATAGGAGCCCTTGTGATCTGCAAGGAACATAAAACATCTTTTTTTTTCTTTTGGCTCAGCCAAGTAAAAATGCAGAAGCTTGATCTTCTGTTATTGCCTGACAAGCAGCTCAGTACATCCTGCATTGATTGTCTGACTGGTTGATTAATTAGATGCCATCAAGTCATTGTCAACTCTTATTGACTACATAGACAGATTTGTCCAGATCAGTCCCTGATGTGGTCTTCCAGGTTACCCATCACCAGAAGACAGGTTGTTGTCTTCTCTTTCCTCCCACCTTTTCTAATATTAGTGTAGGAGAAGAAGAGCCAGGAGGTGGAGTTAAGAGAGCAATCAATCTGGAATAGTTATGTTGCCACAAACAATCCAAGTCCACTTCCCCCCTCCCAAATTCTGTTAACTCTTATCTAGCACCAATTTAGGGCTGACCATTAGTTAACTAGATTCTTGGGAGAGTGGGGGCTTGAGCAATGAATCTTCTGGACTGGATGTCAACATTTGAAAGTGATTCTTAACATGTGATAATTAGAGATTCTTTTTTTCCAGAGTTAGATCTTCCCATAATGTGTTCAGAATAGGATAATTTGAAACCAGGTCATTTGTGTCTTGAGTGAGAACTCGGAGTTGATTTAATGATTCATCCTGAAACAATAGATTATTCAGTGAGAATCTTCAGTCCACATTATGATAAGCCTTGATAGGAATAAAATGTGTCACCAATAAAGGAGAATATTTGTAGCTCAGGGTTGAAAGGAAAGGTCCTTGGTGCCCTCTGAGCTTGGTGGTTTTCTTGCAGAGGTTTCATTAGAAAAGTAGGTAACCTCATCAGTGCCCATCACACAATGAGACATCTGCAAGAAAATGAGAGAGCACCAAGGACCCCGCAATAAAATGTGTTTTTCTCAAGCTTTTTCTTTCAGTCCTATGGTCTACCTCATAGAGTTGTTGCTGTGAGGAAAAAAAAAACACCTATTTAGGAGGGAGTGCAATGTTCTTTGAGGTCCTGGAGAAAAATAGGGTACAACTCTATCATGTAAATAAATAAACCTTAGACAACAGACTGGAATATAGAAAAGAGAAAGAGGTAAGTAGAGAATGGCCATTCATAAATCTTAGCTTGCTTTATTAAGTATTCACCAGCTTTATTTAAAGGATTTGAGATGATTTCAAGGAAGTTTTATTATGCCATTTTCATATTCCAGTGTTATAATGTTCGATCTGGATTTATTCCTGTCTCTTCCCTACTGTTTTTAGAGCACTATACTGGAAGATGACAGGTGCCTTAAATAATAAAAATAATAATATTAAAAAAAATGTTAAATGCTCATGTTTGCTATGGGCATAGCATAATCTATGACTGGGCTTTTATGGCTTTTAAAATTTTATTTGTTTGTGCATAACAAAGCAATATAATGCAAATTTAATTTATCCTGTTTGGGTTTTTTCCCTTTCTTGTTTTTTTTTTTGGATGTGAACATGCATTATGGATTTCATTCTACTATTGATGACTCTCTTTCTTTCTCTCTCTTTTTTGGATTTGATAATAATAAAAGAATTAATTAAAATTTTCTTCCAGGTTATGTATTATTTTCTTCCTGTGCATTTCAGTCCTAAGAAAACTTGCATATACTTAGGGTATTTATTTTGTAGTTGCTGCATTCCTGGCACCAAAGGTCACTTCAAAATGTTGTCTCATTACCCCAAACAGATCAATCGAGAAAACATCTACCTTGAGCCAAATAAATGGAAAACCTGGGTAAAAACTCATTTATTAATTACAGCTTTCTGCAACTCAAAATTAGCTGATATTTACCTGCCTTTCTGTAGATGTCTAGTTATATTACTTAAATGGCCCATGCAATACTGTTGAGATGAGGAAACCCATAACACTAGCTTATCACAACAGTCTCAGGAGGCAATTCAGAAAGAAATGAAGACATGCCCAAAATGTAGACACTTACTTCTTCAATGGGATCAGAACAATGGACTTGGTATTCTTGAGTCTATCCAGATGTATTTTTAAGTTCATAAGGTCACCTCAGAAGGTGGTCAAAATGTGATGATATAAAATCTGTTTTTTGTGTGTATATGGGGATGGAGTTGTGTCACAAAGATCCAAGTGATGTCAATTTTGACATAAGCACACACAAATGATATCAACAAATGATGATATTAAGTAAGGAAAGAAGCAAGCTAGAACTAAGGAGAAATTTCCTAACGGTGAGGGTCATCAACCAGTGGAACAGAAGTTGCCTTCAGAAGTTGTGGGTGCTCCATGATTGGAGGCTTTCAAAAAGAGACTGGACAACCATTTGTCTGAAATTATATAGGGTCTCGGGGTCTGACGAGAAGATCTCTGAGGTAACCTTCCAACTCTATTATTCCATGTTCTCTATGTTCTTTGGGCATATATCTAAACTATGTGATGACATTATTTATGCAACAATGATAAGGAAAGCCTGAGTGTGGATGTTTCTGTGTGAATATTTTTTTTCCTGATTTGCTCTGTTTTGAGTTCCACAGCCATTACGTTAGTGGATTAGCTATTTCTTTTTCTGACAGATATGATAGTTTTCAAAACAATTTTCTTTTTCACAGTCTGTATTACCAGTGAATTTTTTAACATTGAAAGGACAGTGCAATTTTAATGGGATTGTAAGAGTGGAGTTTTTTTTTTCCTGCAAAGTTTTATTGATTTGTAAAGAGATCTTGCACATAAAACGCAAAGAGGGAGGGAGGGCAGAAAGAAGGAAGGAAGGAAGGAAGGAAGGAAGGAAGGAAGGAAGGAAGGAAGGAAGGAAGGAAGGAAGGAAGGAAGGAAGGAAGGAAAGAAATTACACACTCATTTCAATAAGCACATGTGCATTAATGAACTAGAATCAAGGGGGAAATTTCTATATAAGAACAGAAAATCTTTAATAAAGAAATGCATTGTGGGAACTATATCAGGTTAAACCAGAAGAATAGTCCCACAAGGTGAATTTGTAAGTTCATATCACTAACGATTCTTAAAGGACCAAGTACACAAAATGATCCCAGATAAATCAGTTAGCTGATAAATAAATAGATTAATACCTGAGTTCCTTATCAGGCATTTTATAAAACCCAGCAGAGCTTCATTGTTAGTTGTGCTGGGGTGATTTAATTTCATATTTCTTTGAGTCAGGGAGCAGACAGCATTGCAGCACAAATAAAGAGGCAGCAGGAATATGTCCCTACCCTAATAGAGTGCCCCAGGCAGAAGACACAGGCTATAAAAGGCAGGGATAGGACAAAAACATACTACTTTATTAATTAAATTAACAGCTACTGTTTAAAATTAATTGCCTACAAACTAAGGTTTCATATTTAGACATTAATTGGCAGAGCAGAGAAAAAGATGACTTTGTATATTCAAGACATTTGAAAGTTGTGTTGTCCTAAATCAATCCCTCGGTCAATCTGCAAATACAAATTTATCCTTCTTAGGGTGTTGATTTCACCAGGCACCCATTTGCATGCAATTATTTGAAGATGGAAAATGATTCAGGACAAATGAAATGATTGTTGTTTAATGAAAAGAAGGGCCGGGGTGACAGGATAGCAGTGTTCCAATATTTGAGGGGCTGCCACAGAGAGGAGGAGGGGGTCAAGCTACTGTCCAAAGCACCGGAAGGCAGGAGAAGAAGCAATGGGTGGAAATTTATCAAGGAGAGAAGCAACCTGGAAATAAGGAGGAACTTTCTAACAGTGAGGACAATCAACCAGTGGAACTGGTTGCCTTCAGAAGTTGTGGGTGCTGCATTACTGGAGGTTTTGAAGAAGAGATTGAACAGCAATTTGTCCAAAATACTACAGGGTCTCCTGCTTGATCGGGGGCTGGACTAGAAGATCTCCAAGCTCCCTTCCAACTCTATTCCGTTATTCTTGTTAAATGTGGTATTTTGCAAACCTTCATACATTTGCAACCAAATGATGGGAGAGCGAAAGCAGTTGATATTTTTAATAGTATTAAGATTTTCTTAGCCAGGCTGCTGAAAGTGGATTAAGAAAAAGAAAACAATCTATGCAAAAAAAAAAATGGTTTATGAGAGTAATATTAAATTCTGTAAACAGAGTCAGGAATGATTATTTTAAAAACCACAAAGGAAAAAAAAAACAAATCCCCAGAAAGATGCTAAAAATTGTAAGTTTGACAAAACTTTGGAGGAAGACATTAAAACATCTACCAAAAATATCCCAAAGTTTAGAAGGTTTTTTTTATTGGGGTGGGAGGGTGAGGAGTGTGACTTCATCAAAAAAAAAAAAGGAGATGAAATGTTTTCTTAGCGTTCCCCAGAAGAAGAAAAGAGAAATACAACTCAGAAACAAATTTCCCAGGAGTGAAGGCACACATTCCAAACAAAATTGAGCACGGAGTCGAACAGATCCTTAAGAAACAAAAACAACTGTTGGCTGGCAAAATGCCCAAGGCTGAAATAATAGATCACAGCAAGAATTGATGTGGCTTATATCAAACAAAATTGGGCCCCTATCTAAGAGGATGACAGTTCGTCCTAATGAAATGAACGGGCTACAAGCTCTTGGCTCCACAGATTTTTTTGGGGTGGGGGGTGGGGGAGTGTTTGTGTGAATGCAATAGGTAAATCCTTTCCAAAGAAATCAATGGATATAGCACCTTTTAGACATCTGGTGTTGGCACCAAAGTTTTAAGCTTTCCTGCCTCTCTCGGTTGTCATCTAGCTTCTGTCTGATTTCTGTGTCTACCTGTTATTTAACTGAATAAAATATGGTGTGAGTAAAAAGAAGAGACAGAAATGGAATTCAGCACTGCAGTAGCCTCCAGCAAGAATAGATAATTGTCAAGAGACTTACCGTTTAATTAAGGGAAGAGCATGAATTCTCTAAATAGAAGATTGTGTGTAATAAATATTACTGAATTCTCTTTAACACTTTAAATCATTGGGCACAAATAAACCACCGTGTAAAGCCCTTTCCTCCATGGCAACTATAGTTAGTTTAATTATGATGCATAGTCATAATTACTTTATCATTGTAGGCAAGTCTTCATTGTTTGCATTCTCTAAATTAGAGGGGGATTATAACGGAATTATTTCAGATCTAATGGGTCACAGCTTAGAGAAGCCGTTCTAATGATTGCAAATCAACGGAGGGTGGTGCAGTAAGAGAATGATTGGGAGTGACAATGCAATAATGATTCAGTTGTGTGAGTGAGTAAAACAATGACAAATCAAAGCAAATTAGTTTTCATCAAGTTCAGTGTCTATGGAGCTTCTCAGTCTTCCAGGTCATGGTTGTCCCAAAGGTGCTTTTTCAAAACTGGACTTTCTCTGTTTTTCCTTGAAGAAGTTTCCTTTCTCCTCTGAGAAGCAGAACTGAAGAAGCTTCTTAGATGAGAAGTGAAATGTTTTCAAGGAAAAAAAACCAGTCCAGTTGCCTTTTGAAAAAGCACCTTTGGGTATCACCACGTTCTGAAACACCGTTCATGGCATCCAGTGGTGGGATTTAAAAAATTTAACTACCAGTTCTGTAGGCATGGCTTGGTGGATGTGGTGTGGCTCAGTGGGCATGGATCGGTGGGCATGGAAAGGGAAGGATACTGCAAAATCCCATTCCCTCCCTACCCCACATACCTGCTTTCCAGCTCCATTCTCCTATGCAGGGCAACCAAAGAAGACCCATCCGATCAGCTGGGACTCAGAAGGCAGAGAATAGATGGAGTTGGCGGGGCCAGTCAGAGGGATCTTTGCTGGTTCTCCCAACTACTCAAAATTTGCCCTACCAGTTCTTCAGAACCGGTCAGAACCTGCTGAAAACTACCTCTGATAGCATCATTTTAAAATAATAATAGTTATGGTGCTCCAGTCATGATACTGGATAGCTCATAGATTCTTCCTACTTCAGCAGGTCCATCATCCATGTGACATGAGTAGGTAGATCTGGAACATATCCACAGCATATCTGAATCTTTCTGGTACCAGTCTTAAATTGATCGTGTTTGTACAAATCCTGAGAAAGTTTGGAAGTTATAATGTCCATCAGAAACACCCAACGTGAAATTTCAGCCAATGGCAAAGGTAAAATCTTCAGCCAGAGTGGTGAACATCTTGAATTCAGCTCGTGGGCCTCCAACTGGTTGCACAAATATGTTGGTTTCCAAGATCAATTTTTATTATTACAGGCAATTCTCAACTTGACAAACACAACTGAGCCCCAAATTTATATTGCTAAATGAAACAGTTGTTAAGTGAATTTTGCCGCATTTCATGACCTTTCTTGCCACCGTTGTTAAGTGGATCACTGCAGCCGTTAAGTTAGTAATACGGTTGTTCTGTGAATCTGGATTCTACATTGACTTTGTTTGTCGGAAGGTTGCAAGAGATGATCCCATCACCCTGGGAGGCTACAACCACATCACAAATATCAGTCAGTTGCTAAGCATCCAAATGTTTACCGGATGTGACTTTAAGGATGCTGCAAGAGTCGTAAGTGTGAAAAATGGTCATAAGTCACTTTTTCCAGTGCTGTGGTAACTTTGAACAGTGACTAAATGAACTGTTGTAAGTCAAGGACTACCTGCATTATTCTGTCCAGAGGAACATAGAATAATTGAGATGGAGGGTTACCTCAGAAAACTTCTAATCCAACTGAATAGCTTAATTTATTTGAAATAATAAATGGCTTAGAATGTAATTGAAGGGGGAAATACCAAGCAGAATCTGATCTAAAATGCATATGTGTTATGTAGTTGTTAGGAGATTATTGTTACTAATTTTTAAGGTAATAATTAAAAAGTGACTATATTGTGATAAATCATTATGATGAATTAAAGAGGAGTTAACTAAATGATGTATAAGACAAAGGGGTGGTACACTCAAAGTAGTAAATAAAGGGGAATTTTTTTGAATTATTAGAATTAAGAAGGAACTTTTGGAACAATGAAATAAGAGTATGTGATGAAATTGCAAATGTGACAGACAAAAATATAAAGTATAATGAATATGGAGATATGAGAATTATTTAAAGTAAAAAGAAATAAGATATGAATAGAAAATATGTAGAATAAGTTTGAAGAATATAAGAATATCTGAGAAAATTTACAGAAAATATGAAATGTAATGATATGATACGAAATCAAATGTGAAAGATGAATATGTAACCAAGGTCAGGTTTGTATGGAAATGTGAAAACCTGGACCCAGGCTGTTCACTAAAAGAGATGTTTTTGAAATATAAAAATAAACATTTTATTTTTTTACAAAAAAGAAAAGAAGTCTTCTAATCCAACCCCCCTCTCAAGCAGGGGACCCTACACCATTTCTGACAGAGGGCAGTCCAGTCTCTTCTTAAAAACTTCCAGTGAGCAAACACCTACAACTTCTGAAGGGAAGCCCTTCCACTGGTTAATTATACTCACTGTCCGGAAGTTTCTCCTGAATTCCAGATTGCTTCTGTCCTTGGTTAGTTTCCAACCGTGGATTCTCATCTTGCCTTTGGGTGCTTTGGAGAATAGCTTGGCCTCCTTGTCTTGGTAGGAGCCCCTCAAATATTGCAACAGGGCCATCATGTTACAGTGAGGAAAAGGAAGTCAACAGAGGCATAAGAATCTTTTCTTTAAATAAAATGGGTAAGGCTATAAATGTTGCAGCTAGGGAAAAATTAAATGTGGATGTGGTTTGTTCATGGAGAGCTTGCTTAATGCCTTACAAAGATTGCCTTTGTCTGGATGACTAGAAGAATGTCTTTATTGCTTCATTACACATAGAAAGGGATATAACACATTTCAGGGCTAAAAGGACAGAGTGTACTTTAAGTGTGCCTGAGAGATAGAAGACGATTGATTAAAAGGGTATAGGGCTGACAGCGAGCAATTATTGGAAAGTAAATATAACAGTATTCTAATGTTCAGGGGGTCAGTCTAATTTTTTGTCATTCACAGAAAGATATCTGGAAAATAAAGCTGTTGTTTTTTTTGTTTTTTGTTTTTTTAAAAAACCCTTTGCTGCTTCACAGAAAGTCAAAAGACTTGAATCATGGAATGATTTGGGGGAATAAGGAGTCCAAGGATTGTTCCTAAATAAGAGAAATAAAATAAGGGCCAGGAGACCGAAACATATGAAGAACAGTTGCAGGATTTGGGTTTGGCTAGTCTAGAGAAACGAAGGACTGGGGGGACGTGATAGCAGCCTTCCGATATCTCAGGGGCTGCTGCAAAGAAGTGGGGGGGTCAACTTATTCTCCAAAGCACCAGAAGGCAAGACAAGAAAACAACGGATGGAAACTAATCAAGGAGAGAATTAAGGAGAAACTTCCTGACAGGAAGGACAATCAACCTGTGGAACAGCTTCCCTTCAGAAGTTGTGGATGATCCATCACTGGAAGTTTTTAAGAAGAGATTGAACAACCATCTGTCTGAAATGATATAAAGTCTCCTGTTTGAGCAGGAGGCTGGACTGGAAGACCTCCAAGGTCCCTTCCAACTTTATTCTGATTAATAATTAGCGAATAAGATACAAGTTGTTTGTGATAGGAATAAAAGAGAAGCTTAGCACTGAGCAGGAAATAACAAAAAGACGTGTGCAACGTCTAGGTGAGTTGTTTAATATTTTTCAAAACAAGATTAAGCCTATGTGGTTATTATAAATGTGTTACTTATAGCATGAGCATGTAGATTTGTAGGCTGAGATGCTGAATGATTTGCAGGGAATATTAGACAGATTGTATAATGCAACAAAAAGTATGGATTTGAGAATTAATAGAACCAGAGACAGATGGGGAAGATGGGATAAAAACTGGCAAAGTAGTTTATCCTTTATTTTATTTAACCCTGAAAGAAGTTGGCTAGAAGACAAACTAAGTGACCGATATGAAAGATGTGATTTAGCTACATATAGAGAGAATTGATATAAATCAAATCATAAAGGAACTATACATGGGAAAAATAAATGGACTGAAAGAGAAGAAGGTTGAGACTATAGAATATAGAAGGAATTCTGTTTTGAAATGGACCTTGGAGGTCTTCAAGCAGGAGTCCCTCTACCATTCCAGACAAGTGGCTGTCCAATCTCTTCTTAAAAACCTTGAGTGTTGGAGCACCCAGAACTTCTGGTGGCCAGCTGTTCCACTGATCAATAATTAAGAAATGTCTCCTTAGTTCCAGGTTGCTTCTCTCCTCGATTGGTTTCCATCCATTGCTTCTTGTCCTGCCTTCAGGTGCTTTGCAGAATAGCTTGTCTCCCTCTTCTTTGGAGCAGCCCCTCAAATATTGGAATACTGCTATCATGTTCCCCCCTAGTCTTCCTTTTCATTAGATTAGACATACCCAATTCCATCAACTGTTCTTCATATGTTTTAGCCTTCAGTCCGCCAATTATCTCTGTGAGAAACTTTAAAAAAGAAATGTGTGTATATATATGAATGTAAGAGAAGCAAGGATGTTTTACAAGGGTCAAAAGACTTGGACAAGTATAGAAAATGGAGTTGATGTAAACCAGATGTTAGATTTCCCTTCCTCCCCACTCCCCGATCCTCTGCTTTTCATTCCTTTTGATGATTACTTATTCATTTTCTACACCATGCACGATGCTGCTTACCCTGAGAGGGAATAGGGAAGTGAGAATCTGAGTTAGGGCATAGCTGTGGCAGACTTTATGGTGTTCCAATTCCCACAAAGCTTTTAGAAAAGTCTATTCCAGAAGGTTGTGTGTGAAAGATGCTCTTTGAACCTGATTTTCCTCTGAGTGATGAGTTTTCCATCAAACCTGGGTCCACTAGAGAGAATGTAGTCCTAACCAACTTGCTAACCACAAATGCAGCTGAGTGAAGAAGTAATTGGAATGTGTTGGTCTACAGCAGAGCTGTCCAAGATTGGCAACTTTAAGACTTATGGACTTCAACTCACAGAATGCCTTTTTTCCCATAAGCAATCTGAGTCCTCTCCTCCTTCCCTTTGTCCTGTCCTCCCTCCCTTCCTCCTCTCCTCTTTTCTTCTCTCCTCTCTCTCCTCCTCTTTTCCTCTCTTCTCCTCCTCTCCTTTCTTCCTCACTTCTCTCCTCCTCTTCTTCTCTCCTCTCCTCTCCTCTTCCCTATATTGAGATTATTCAGTATGTATGATTCTCCTTCAGAAGCGATGAAACGGTTAGAAACTGCAGTTGCACAATTTTCTTTTAAAAAGAAAAGAAAACCAACAATTGATCCTTTCTGGGGCATATACAAAAAGAGGAGAAGGTCAAAGAACATGAGGCAGACCCAGAAGAAGATGGAGGCATCATCAAAAACACACTACAACAACATAAATTAACAATGGTTGAGGCCCCCACAAGCAAAAGCCAGAATGTTGTATCTCTCTTGACACCCAAAGCGGTAAAAGAGGAAGGGAAGAAGAAAGAGAAAAAAGATTCTTTCTAGAGAAAACCCTATTTTAATTAAAGTACAAAGACAATCAAATGAAACCCCAAAGCTTATTTTCTCTCCTGTCATAATAAAACGAGAACGAACAAGCAAGCATAAACTTGCCATCTGTGGATCAGAATGACAATAAGAAAATGACTGAAGTTATTTATGTGTCTCTGTGTCTGTGGACACACTTACATTTTAATAATATCTTGATTGCTACTTTCATTTCCCAAGTAGATGGTTTTCCCCCCTTCCAAAAAGAATGTTGGTCTCTCTTGCCACCCAAAAGCCACCGAAATTGGTTTCAAAGCAGCTTTAGCCAATCGAAAAGCAGCGTATAAATATTCACCCATTTCTTTTTGAAAAGGAAAAAAAGAAAATCAAAACCTCTTTCTAATCCGTTGTTATTTCGGACACGGTTGAAGTACACAGGGGTAACAGTGGGGAAGAGTTCACTGCTATCTCTCTATCTCAGGCATTCTTGTATCCATGCTTGCTCTTTCTTTGAAAGACACACACACACACACACACACACACACACACACGCACAGAGTTGGGTCAGGGATCTGGATGCAATCCCTCCCCAGTACCGCGCACTCATTGCCAAATCTCTCTCTCTCTCTCTCTCTTTTTTTTTTCCAGTCTGGATCCTGCCGTTTTTCCATAAATCAAATTTTGCTGCACTGCATCTTTTTTCTGAAGTTGCTGAAAAGGATATTTGTAGAGTTGGAGCGAAAGAGCAGGAAAGAGCACCGCACGGCAGCTGCAACCTTAATCATCATTGACTCCTAAATCTGTCACATTCACACACTCATATAAACTGACAAAAAAAGGGTGTGTGGTGCAACTTTGTGCTATTTTCAGCTGAAGTGAACAACAACCACATTAAAACAAATGTATTACATACAGGAGCCGTATGTAAAATCCAACAACAATCCAACAGGAAAAACTAATGCATGAGTTGGAACAAATCTCTCTCTCTCTCTCTCTCTCTCTCTCTCTCCCCCAGGTGAAATTAGTGCACCATGTAAAAATATGGAGATCTGCTCAATATCATATATAGTCACCTGTTATTCTGGTAGAGAAAAAATAAAAACATTTTCATGCTGTTTTCAAATTTCAATGTCCGTTTTCAATTTCAGACTGAGTTGCCTATATAGCCAGTAAATTATTTCAGCCCTACAGCTTTTAAGAAAAAGCCACAGCAATGAAGAATAATATTATGACCTGGTTATCAATCTATTGAGCAAGATAATTGCCTCGTTAACCTCATTAGGGTGGAGAAACACAATGATAGGAAATTTTGGATATCACAACAGAGACTGGCATGAACCAGAACTAACAGGACGTGCAGAAAAAAACATCTTTTGCAGCTTGCAAAATAGGCTTGGAAAGCCCAAATGACAATATTGGTGAAATAGGTGACCCTTTTGCCCAATAACCAATCCATTTTTACAGCATGCTCAATTCTCCATGGATTTAATGTTGCTGACTCCCATGTGCAGCATCAAACGGCAGATTAATTTCTGCAAAATCCAGCCAATGCATCAACTATCAACTATGCAGGACTCCAAAAGATGTGTTCTACTTGAAGTTATCAAATGGTCTCACTGTCTCCACAAACCAAATAACTTTGACTGAGTTGAAGCCACCTGATGAATAACTGAAGCTGTGTTAGCAACAGCCAGTGGAATTGGTGGCACCTAGAAACACAGGCCAAAGGCATATCATCAAGAAGGCTAAAGACATAAGGGGAAGAAATGTCACTTAGGACGAGAACAATTGACCAGAAGAATTGAGGAATATGCTGAGTTGAATGAGAAAGCGTCCCCTCCTTCTCCCAAGAGAACAAAAGGCTGGGGAAGACAAAACAGGACCTAATAGCTGGGCGGAAAGAACCTTCAAAGTCTCCCGTATCAGACAGCTCAATCACAACAAAGAGCAAGGAATTGCAGGACAGTGTGGAACAAACAGACAGCTTCAACGATCTGAGCACTGGTGACTCGGACATAATTCCAGCAGAAGTCAAAGATGTAAATCAAAGTAAAAGATGTATGACACAGTTTTAAATATGGCATAGGAGAGAATCACTGGAGAAGTTCTAATAGGTAAAGGCATAAAACATTGGCAACATTATTTCTCTCCCCTTACAATAATGGAGATGGGAGAGTGTGGGTGAGATGGTAGAGAGCTTGGATGTTTTTTTGCAGATGTCTCGTTACCCAGCCAGGTAACATTATTATCAACAATGCTATCACCAAGGACCTCTCAGGTAGGATGTGTTCTTTACAAGCTTTACAATTTCAAAAGTAAGTTAAGGGCAAAAGAAACATATTCCACCTATGAGATTTCATATTCCTCCTCCTCCTCCTCCTCCTCCTCCTCCTCCTCCTCCTCCTCCTCCTCCTCCTTCTCCTCCTCCTCCTCCTCCTCCTCCTTTTCCTCCTCCCCCTTTACAAAGCTTTACAATTTCAAAAGTAAGTTAAGGGCAAAAGAAACATATTCCACCTATGAGATTTCATTATTCCTCCTCCCCCCCTCCTCCTCCTCCTCCTCTTCCTCCTCCTCCTCTTCCTTCCCCCCTTTCTCCTCCAAAACAAAACAAGGGAAATGTTCTTTCATATTGAATGGGAATTAGTAGGGAAAAAAGGATCAAATATCTTTCTAGTATTACCAGATTTTGACATTGATCAATGGGTCATTTTTAAATTACTCATATCTGCACCTTTGCAAATGTGCAAAGAAAAGCAATGGATGTCTCTTTCATTTATTTTCTAGATTTAGCAGCAATGTTGTTTCAAGTGGAAAAAATGTGGAAGAAAGCTATTTTCCTCATAGTTGTTTTCTGTGGGTGTGTAGTTGCAGCATACTCCGAATTATCACCAGAATAAACCAAGCCAACACCCCTTACTCATCTGTTCTCTAACAGAAGTGCCTCAATCTGTTGGTATCAAATGCATCTTATCAAATGTTCTGGTGAAATCTTTTAAGCATGAATCTAATTCTCAATTAGCCAGGGTTAAAAATAGACAGTGCTGACCTGAAGAACAGTGTAAGCACATTCTAGGGTGTTTTGTTTTGTTTTTTGTTCCTAAAACAAATGAAAACATTTGTTCTTTTTGTTCAGTGGCATTTGCTGTCATAAGGTGACTCACCTCCATGAAACATTAAAACAATACTGTAAACATTATTAAGAACATCATATTAGCCAGTTTGGACAGAAGAAGAAGAAGAAGAAGAAGAAGAAGAAGAAGAAGAAGAAGAAGAAGAAGAAGAAGAAGAAGAAGAAGAAGAAGAAGAAGAAGAAGAAGAAGAAGAAGAAGAAGAAGAAGAAGAAGAAGAAGAAGAAGAAGAAGAAGAAGAAGAAGAAGAAGAAGAAGAAGAAGAAGAAGAAGAAGAAGAGACAACAAAAACTGTAAGCAAAGACAACTTTCCATGAGATCTTGAAGAGGAGTGGCCATTCAGCTCTGTCATTGCTCACAATGGTTATGCTAGCCAAGAGCAGATGGAAATTATAGCTCATGGAGACAGCAGGACTTACTGAATCTTCTGATTTTGTCACCAGAAGAAATGGTTTGCTAAACATGTCACCAGTCACAATACTTGACTCATGCAATTGCATTCAGTACCACCAGGTCACAAGCAGTGTTAAGCTGAATGAAGTGTGAACAGCAAGTCTACTTTCTGATATGACACTAAAAAGATGTCTTTTTAGACTAAAAAGGGAAGATGCCTCTTTCTAGGGCACAAATATTGCCCAAAACTGTTAGAGGTTGGGAACAATTATTCAAGACCATAGTTGTACATGTTTAAAATATGATGACAGTAAATATAATGCAGTTATGTGTTTTAAATACTCTGAAGCAATTAATTGGGTTCTTACAAACTCCTCTCATTTTTTGCTGGCTTGTTTGTTTGTGAGATGGCCTTTTCAGATTTTCTTACCTTTTGGACATTTGCTTTTGTAAAAAAAAGTTCTTAAAAAAAAGAGTCTCTTTAATGTGTACAATAAATTAGACAAATTGTACCTTCTTGTGTATATAGATATGTATATATCTATGTATATATAGATATACATTATCTCCATCCTTGGCCAACAAAATTACAGAGTCTGTATAATTCTACCACTTCAAAGATCAAAGTCTTAACTATTATATTTAGGAGGTAAATCAAAAATATGTTCAATTTGGTTTAAAACAACAATGTTGATGTTTTGAAAATAGATACACTGCTTCAATTTATCAGTTGTTTGGGAATCAATATTTAAAATGCTATTACACTGAATTCCAAGTATAAGACATCTTTTTTTTTGTCATGCCACAAAGTCTTTGTATATTATTTCAGTATACAAAGACTTTGCAAAGACTTCTGAAATTAGTTTTAAGTGCAAACTGATAATCAGATCCATTTTATACTTGCAAGTAAATGCAGAATTGGTATTCGTTTATTCATTCAGTCCACCTCCATTTAATTGAGGAGTTTGCCTGATTTTACAGGCTGTGATATTTAAGAGCTAGAACAAATGCAGTAGTATATTTATATGTGGAAGTGGGATACCAATTACGTGTAATTGTTGTATGACCTTGGTCGGTCTTTACCTTTTTAGCCTTCTTCTCACAATATTGTTGTGGACAGAGAAATGGAGAAGGAGAAATAGTGGGGGAGAGAGAGGGGGGAGGGAGAGAGAGAGAGAGAGAGAGAGAGAGAGAGAGAGAGAGAGAGAGAGAGAGAATAAAGTAAAATCTCTGTCTATCTATCTATCTATCTATCTATCTATCTATCTATCTATCTATCTATCTATCTATCTATCTATCTTATCTGTCTGTCTGTCTGTCTGTCTGTCTGTCTAATTACACATTCCCACCTCCCTCAAAGAGTAACTTTGGCCATATAGAACAAAACCGCCAAATATAAAACAGTATATAAAAAAATAAAATTTATGATTTTAGAATTAAACATTTTTAAGGAGGCAAGAATAGTGAAACCTGTTAAAAATTAGTGGACAAAGGCAAAGAGAGGGCTCTTGTCCAGTGCAGGTAATCATGAAGTGAAGGGAGTTCAAAGGAATACAAGCGCATTGCCTGCTAACACTCTCTTACAAGAATTTGAACTACTAACACTCAGAGCAAATTGGTGGTTGATAGGAGTCAACAGAGTTCAATCTCTTGGACTTAGATCTCTTGTGGGCCCGAAACATTTGACTCTGACCTTTTGCTCAGGCTGGTCATCTCCTACAACTCTCATGGCACCAACCAACCCCATCACTGTGTGCTCCTTTAGGCTTCCCGCTCATGCACACAGAGCCACGTTTTCACCCCCTTTCAGGAGAGTGGGGTCCCACCTCACTTCTGGGGGGAGAATATTGCATAGGGTAGAGGCTCTCTTCCTAGACCCCACCAATTGGAGTTCTTTAACTATGTTCTGCAACATACCTTCCCTGCCTGAGACAGGTGGAAATGGGCCAAAATCAATTAATAAATGAACAATCCATCATCTACTGAACTTTGTTCACCCTTTGCCAGGTCAAGCAACGGAGTAGCTCCCCAACCTGGGTGCCTCCTTGGGTGTATGAACTTCAGCTCCCAGAATTATCCTTCCTGTTGATGAGAACATCAGGAGTTGCAGCTGACATCTTGGGAAGTTGCTCAATGCCTTGCTACACTGGGAACGTTTTCTTACTCAGGGCCCCCATGTCAGTGGTGGGATTCAAATTTTTTTACTCCTGGTTCTGTGGGCGTGGCTTGGTGGGCGTGGCAGGGGAAGGATTTACTGCAAAATCCCCATTCCCTCCCCACCCCACTAACCTGCTTTCCAGCTCCATTCTCCTGTGCGGGGCAACCAAAGAAGACCCAGCCCATCAGCTGGGACTCAAAGGGAGGCAGAGAATAGATGGGGTTGGTGGGGCCAGTCAGAGGTGGGATTGGCCAGTTCTCCAAACTACTCAGAATTTCCGCTACCGGTTCTCCAGAACCGGTCAGAACCAGCTGAATGCCACCTCTGCCCCCTGTGCATTTCCCCTGTTACAAGGCAGAAACCAGAAGGAAAAATACAAACCTTCTTCCAATCTGCTACTGCAGAAGGAAGTGCAAGAGAAGTCATAGTGATGGGATATAAAGGGCTTGAACACTTGTGGAGAAACAGAACAAGTCAAAACATTCCTTTTGAGACATTTCACACACACACACACACACACACGCACGCACAAATAAATCGCCATTCTTCTCATTAATTTCACTAACTGGGGAATGGAAAATTGCAGATATTAGCAACTGTATAAGGTATTAATTTAAAATGTCAGAATGTTAGCACTGGATCTCATAGCACCTCACTCAGGTTTTTGAAGAGGAACCACTGAGAAACACACTCCGGGTTCATTTTTTAAGTCAGCTCTAGTTGTTTAATTGCCATATTGCCCTTGATCTTTGCCAAAAAGTAAAACACAATTACTTGCTAATCATATTCTCCTACAGTATTTTACCAACATCCCCATAATATACTTGGGAAGTTATCTAAATACATCTCGTGTCAGGTAAGATTTTTAATTTTCTTAACAAGTGCCTCTACTGTCTTCTCCAAGGAGACTGAGTCAATGCACAATCTCCTGCTTGGGTTGGGGTGTGTGTGTGTTGGACTAGATGACCTACAAGGTCCCTTCCATCTCTGTTATTCTGTTCTGTTCAGTGCAGGATTTGAGTAGCCCTGAGTTATTGGTTTGTTTGTTTGTTTGTAATCTGTTAACAATTTGCTGTCTTGATGGAGGAGCTGGAATGTTGATTCTTTTGCCAATTTCAACTAGCTTTTTTTTTTTTTAAACAAATTTTATTCAGTTTTTCACATTAAAAACAAAAATCTCCTTTTAGTGGACAACATATTTCCAGGTCATCACCTTTACATACAAATATGACAGCAATTATACATTCATATATGCATACTTAATTTTATTATTACCTTTTCCATTCCAAATTTTCACTAAGGAGAGAAACAAACACATTAATTCTAGACACTTTCATTAATCTCAATCGAAACTTCTTTTTGTTTCATTTCAATTATTTCAAATATAATCCTTTAATATTTATTTTAAAAATAAAGATAAACAATATGTGTTTGCCTAATAATGATGATGATGATGATGATGATAATAATAATAATAATAATAATAATAATAATAATAATAATAATAATAATAATAATAATAATAATAATAATAATAATAATAATAATAATAATAATAAAAAGTTACCAATGTCTCTCCTTGCTTTTAATAGTCTATATTAACTTATTAATTTGGTTGGTTCTTTAGTCTGTTATATTCCCTTTCCATTACACATTCTTTTTATAAATTCTAGATTAATACAAATTTTAACACTAAAAAAGAAAAAAAACAAGTATAGGTTTCCCCCCTTTTACTGTTTTGAGTGTGAAACCTCAATGATTAAAATATACCTTTATTCCCTCATCTTGATTCCCAATAAACCATTATTTTTAAGAAGTTACAATAATAATCATTACATCTTTTCATTTGGATTCCGCAGCATATTTCCCCCCCTTGATTTTTAATGAGTTATCAGTATCTATATTACCCTATTTTCTAAATATTTTTAATTGCAGAAATATTCTTACTCCTTGTCACCCTGCAGAATCCCCTTTTTAATTCATCAACCATTATCTCTGAAAAAACAATTTCTTTTCAACATTTTACTATTTCCGTATTTCTTTATTTCATGCACCTGTTTCTTACTGCTTCTCCTCCCCCTCTTTTCCCCATATCTTTTCTCATTCCAGTTTATATACCTCTCTTTCTTAATATCTTCCTTTCCCCTTTTCTGCTGGGTCTTTCTGCCTTTCCTGACTTCACAGGTATTCCCCCTTTTGATTGCCTTCTTAAATTTAAACTTTTTAACCTTCCTTCTTCCCCACTTCTTTGTAGTGTTCTTTGTGTTAATTGTCTATTTAAAATGTCTTCTCCTTGAATCGACTCCTCCTCCTCTGAAGCTCTTTCTTTTTGTTCTTCAGTTGCCATTTCCATTTTTTCTAACACAGAGCAAAGTGATTCACCTCTTTCCTGTAGTAATTCTCTCATATTTTTAAGTTCCATTTTTATTTCCCGAAGAGACATCTTCATTACACACTCTTATATTTTATGATCATTAAAGTCCACAAAGCCACCCCCCCACTTTTCCTTTCCTTCTTTCTTCTTTCAATTTTCTAAAGTTCTCGGCTATTCCAGCTGAGGGTCTATACCAAAAACATCAATCAATCCCACAGTCAGTCTTTCCTTGCTTTTTTCTTTATTCTGGTTCTGCTTTCACTTTCTAAGATTCTTACTTTTAAATATTTCTTTGATGTTATATCTACACAAGTTCATTCAGAAACAGGATGCTTTCCCTTTTGTTTGAGCTCAAGTTTTTGTCAAAAGGTGGCACTCTCCATTATACAAAGTCTTCACCTTTTCCCCCTATTTTTTTATTTAGGGTTTTTTGAACCTCAATATTCCAGCACAGTCCAGTCTCCAATTTGTAAACTTTATTATTATTATTTTTGACAATCTTAAGTCCAACTTTTTTTATGCCTGTTTATTCCCAAAATATTTTAGTCCAATTTAGTTAAATCTTTAGTTCCAGCTTCTTCCTTTCCCGGTTCGAAGCCCCGCTTAGCTGTCAAAAATATTTTCTTTTTTTCCCCCTGTCCGTTTGTAATTTCGCCACTCACTTTTCTTTTCTTAAAAATTCCATGTTACCTTAATCCCGGGGTACTTTTGTTTAGTTGTATTGCCCAGTTGTCCCGGTTCAGATGTTATCCACCTCTTTCTTCCCTCCTGCACAAATCTTAATCCAGCTGAGTCCTCCTCTTCGGGGTGGCCATTTTAAACCACTGCTGCAGTCGTCTTTGCGGGGAAAAGGACCAAGCCCGGGGGGGGGGAGATGCAGCTCCCCTCAACCTGGCTTGTGGCTTCCCCTTACTCCACCACCCCTCCAAGGCAGCTTCAGCCCCTAATTGTAATAATCGGGGCTCTCCAACGAAAGAGCACGGACCATAGCCGCAGAGAGTCATGATCTACGGTCCGTCACCGAGGAGGCTCCGCCTTCTTCCCTCAACTAGCTTTCCTGATATCATCATGTAGATACAGTGGTGGGATTCAATTTTTTTTTTTTTTTACTACCAGTTTTGTGGGCATGGCTTGGTGGGCGTGGCAGGGGAAGAATATACTGCAAAATCTCCCTTCCCTCCCCACCCACTAACCTGCTTTCCAGCTCCATTTTCCTGTGCAGGGCAACCAAAGGAGACCCAGCCGATCAGCTGGGACTCGGGAGGTGGAGAACAGTTGGGGGCAGGGCCAGTCAGAAGAGGGATTTGCAGGTTCTCCAAACTACTCAAAATTTCCGCTCCCGGTTCTCCAGATCCGGTCAGAACCGGCCGAATCCCACCTCTGATGTAGAACATAGGGTAGAGGTCTCCTAGTCCAACCCCCTTCTCAAGAAGGAGACCCCATACCATTTCAGACAAGTGGCTGTCCAGTCTCTTCTTGAACATGATGGAGTGTTGCAGCTCTTACAACTTCTGGAGACAAATCTTTCCACTGGTTAATTGTCCTCACTGTCAGGAAGTTCCTGTCAGCCTCAAGATATTTTCCACCTTTTATATCTTCTGCATCCTATCTATTGCATCTTCTCTGCTGCTATGCTATGCTATTTCTTTCGGCTGTCATTAGCAAAAGGGGGAGGGGGAACTTGAAGGGGAAGAGAGCTGGAGGTGTTTTGCATTCCTTTGCTGTGGGTAGCAAGGGGAGGGGTCGTATGAATTCTTCTTTTTAACTTTCCATTTCTTGGCTAGCTTCTATCCCTTTTGCACAGCTGCGAAGTTTTATCAAAATATGTCAAGGTCAACGGACAGAGGCCTCATCACCACCTGAAGATGGCCACATGATCATATTCAAAACTTTTAATTGGAAGAGTCATTTGGACTTTGGGGGGTGGGAACAATTCCATTCCTTTGTATATGTGATCTGCGTGCCAATTCCTCAGATTCGGAATTAAATCTGTAGCTTCCACTTTGATTTCCAGTAAAAGGATAACTTTGCTCTAACCCATGGAGTCTGAGTATTTCTTTCTTGGATCTTGAAGGGAGCACACACTGACAGTTCCAGGTTGAATCTCTCTTTAACGAGCTTCCACCTCTCCTTCTTCTCCTGCCTTCAGGTGGTTAGTTGTGTTGGTATCAAGAATAACAGACAAAACCAACTGCGTAAAGACAGGTGGGCAGTTCAGTCCAGAGGGAAAGATCAATCAAACAAGGCTGGGGAAGCAGAGAGGTAAGCCAAAACCAATGGACTAAGAGGTGCTTATAGCCAGTAATCTCCCTGTTCATGTGAAGACTGCATCCTAAAATAAGGTGTCCCATTTTACAGGTAGTCCTTACAACACTTCATTTAATGACCATTCAAAGTTACAAGCCCCTCCCAAAAAGCTACTTATGACCGTTTTTCACACTTATGACTGTTGCAGCATCCCCAATGGTCACAGGGATCATCAATCCATTGACTCATATTTATGACGGTTTCAGTGTCCCGGGGCCCTTTTGTGACCCTCCGACAAGCAAAATCAAGGGTGAAGCCAGATTCACTTAACAACTGGGTTACTTAACAGCTGCAGTGATTCACTTAACAGCTGTGGCAAGGAAGGTCATAAGATGGAGGAGAATTCACTTCGCAAATGTCTCACTTAGAAACAGAAACGTTGGGGCTCAATTGTGGCTGTAAGTCAAGGACTACCTGCATTCTGTTCCTTATTGCTCTATTGCTAAATGTGCCATAGGGCTAATTCTTTCAATTCCATTAATGTTAAGGGCGGGCTACTCCTTCGTTGTTTCGTTTGGATTTAAGGAAGAGAAGGATTTATGGATTTAAGGAAGAGAAGGGTCATAATTGTGCTCCCTCTCTAAGGGGGAAATCTGTGGGCAGAGAAGTCCCTTTGGTGTTCTAAGGGTGAAAAGAAAAAAACACCCTTTCCTAAAGAGATTTAATGGCAATTAACTAAAGCCGTAATTCCAAACTTTGCTTCCATTAAGCATAATGTGCCAAAAGAGATTAAAGAGAAAGCATAGCAAAGCAGAAGCATATACAGCAATCTATTATCATATTGAAAAAGTGTCCATTTCGTTCAATCATATGTCTTTATTCTCCTGGGCATTTCAGTTTCTCTCTTTATAAAAGCTGTTTCTTCTGCTTTTTGCACGTTTCCGTTATCATGAGTTTTACTTTGGTCTGAGATTGCTTTGAAGTTGGGCGTCTTTACGGAGAAGTGGAAGGGTTGATGTTATTCATTTTCAAGGCTCTGATATGTGTATGTATGTATGTGTGTATGTATGTATGCATGCATGCATGCATGCATGTATTTTGCCTACAAGTCAGTGCTGATTCCTGGCATCTTGCCTTGCAGTTTTCTTGGCAGGTTTTCAGAAGTTTTCCAGGGCTGAAAAAGAGGCCCAAAGCCACCCAACTGGTTCTCTGCTTAAAGTAGGATTATAATTCATGATCTCCCAGTTTGTAGCTTGTAGCTTTAACCAACATGGCTAGCTCTGTGTATATTTAATAAATCAATGAAAATCAATCAGGTTTTATTTCATATAAATTTTATTTTATTTCATTTGGGAAAATGGATCCAATTCAGCAGTCCAAATTTATTTTTAGGAACGATCCAATTTAGAGCTTTGAATCAAACTACAAGATTCGGTTGACTTGATCAGAATTCTTCCCTTCCCCCCCCCCCCAAAAAAAAAAAAAAAATACATACAGAGGCCATGCTGAAAACTAAGAATCCTCCAGATCAAGTCAGAGGAATCCAGTTCAAGTTCACATTAGTTTAGAAAGTCAGTTCAGTAGAACTGCTTTAAGACTTGATCTCCAAATCAAACATCAGCATAGGCTTCACTTTTAACAGCTTGCACGTTTGTATAGGTGCTACTATAGTACTCTGATTATATGGTGTTACAAGAATGAAATGAAGAAATGCAGTCATACAACCATAATTTGAACATCCATCCATTCATCTATCCAGCCAATTATCTATCTATCTATCTATCTATCTATCTATCTATCTATCTATCTATCTATCTATCTATCCATCTATTATCTATTCATCCATCCATTTTCCTTCATCCATCCATCCATCCATCTATCCATCCAATGTAAGGGCATATCTAGGCTAAAAAAACCAAAAACCTGAATAGTTTAAAACAAAAGGACTTGCCCAAGACGTGTAGCTTCAAGGGAGTTAAGCAGGGAGTTCTTAAGCAGCTCCAGATCATGAATTTGGAACTCAGCTTGAAGGATTCCTTAGGCAGAAGGAAAAACTATTAGCCCTAATTTAATGCTTTTGCTCCTGAGAACAAGAACAGATCTCATTGTCAGGTATTCAGAAAGCATGGCATCGCCTCTTAGCATTCAGAGAACATGAACCTGGCCAAATGATGGAGGGTGGGCAATGGAGTAAATAGAAAGGAGGCTGAGGAAATTTAAAGAAGATCTACATTATCAACCAACCCTAACACACGATGAGGCAGTAACAAGACATTTCTTATTCCTTCTGGCTAGACAGATTCTTGGTGTCACTCTGAATTTTTTTCAGCAAGAGGAATAGCAGAATTACCAGCTCACAGCAGGATTAAAGGCCATTTCTCCCATAGTGATTCTGAATGAAGCAGATGTACACATTATGAAGGATCACTGAGCACAGGCTGGCCCATTACAGCCAGAGAGTCTGTCAGGGTGAACTCCTAAAGCGATTTATCCCCACATACTGCATTTGGTCAGCACCAGACCTGGAGAGGAGTATTGTGGCATGAGAGAAAATTGGAGCTCAGGATGGATTGGAGTGGATTACAAAAGAAAGCGTTGAGAAGGTTGGCTAAGCCACATTCCGAATTTTGCCCCCTTCTGATCCCTGAGATTTGCAAGGTGAACATCAATAAGGACACCCTCTGCCCTATTTTAATTCATCCTCGTCTTTGAGAGGTTGTTATTTAGAATGAATGAGCTGGAAGGAACCTTGGAGGTCTTTCTAGTCCAGCCCCCTGCTCAAGCAGGAGACCCTATAGTCTATAGCATCTCAGACAAGTGACTGTCCAGCCTCTTATTAAAAACCTCCAGTGATGGAGCTCACCACGATTTCTAGTGGCAAGCTGTTCCACTGGTTAATTGTCCTCACTGTTTGGAAGTTTCTCCTCAATTCCAGGTTGCTTCTCCTTGATGAGTTTCCATCTATTGTTTCTTGTCCTGGCCTCTGGTGCCCTTTGGAGAATAATTTGACCCCCTCTTCCTTATGGCAGACCCTCAAGTACTGGAAGACTGCTATCATGTCACCCCTATTGAAAATATGCAGGTCCCAAAGTGGATTTTTCTAGCACATTCAATATTTTAAAGCTATCGGTTTTAAAAAACAAATTGTAGGAACAGGTGTGGATGTGTATAAACATATTTTTCTGTTCCTTGCCCTTGAAAAATATCCTGAGTTATTGCCAACATGGAGCTGAGCATATGCAACATTAGCTATGCAAGCAGTATATTTGAGAGATGTAACCACAGAATGAATCAATCAATAAGGAAGGAAGGAAGGAAGGAAGGAAGGAAGGAAGGAAGGAAGGAAGGAAGGAAGGAAGGAAGGAAGGAAGGAAGGAGAGAGGGAGGGAGAGGGGAGGAAGGAAGGAGGAAGGAAGGAGGGAGGGAAGGAAGGGCAGGCAATGCTAGTATGTATTTAAAGATACAGTTGAGTATCTTGACTTCAAACTGAAATTATAAAGATGAAATATTGGGATGTGTAAAGGCTTTGCATGCTCAGATTATTTACATCTCAAATTCTTTTCCTCTCATCTCATTGATGAGGATGCTTGTGAATATGACACCAACTGTTCTTTCTTTCCTGCCATTGACAGCCTATTAATCTTCCAAAACAAACACTCCTGGAACATCATCATTTTCCCTCCTTCCTTCTTGAATGTGATCAGATGTCAGGATGAGACTTTAAACACTCAGTGATGTGAACAATTGGGTGGGAGCAGTTTACGATATTGAAATTACATCTCTTCCTACAGCTTTGTCTTTTCCTGGCTTCAATGCACAGATGCTGGAGTGGATGTCAGGTTGTGAATTATGGGGGAACAGTAGTATCCAGTGGAAATAACAACAACAACAATAACAACAACTGTGTGAAGGAAGAGCTTACTTTTCTCTCCTCTCTCGGTCCCCTCCTTTGCCTTCTCAATTGGATCATGGCTGATGAAGAAGGAATTCCTCTAAAGGTTACTTCCCTCTTCCCATAAGTCCAAGATTTTCTTTAAATCTTCTTCAATTCTTCTATTTAAAAAAAAAAAAACTCTCTTTTTTTTCTTTTGTGAGCTTCCTACTGTTTTGCTTACTTCCATTCAGCTCGGTTGAGTAAAGCTGCCAACTTATTATATTTGAAGATGTCTTTTTTTTAAAAAAAGAGGTTTTTTTAAAAAGTTTTTTTTTATATAAAAACCCTCTTTTTAGCTGGGATTTTAAAGATGTTTCTGTTGCTGATGCTATGGTATAGATGCTAAATAGAAAAACATTGGGAAAAAGGGAGAAATGCCAAGGAAGAGTGTAATCATATATCCAGCAAAATGCAATTTGATGGTGATAAAAGTATGGTCCAACACATAGGAAGGAAAAAACAACAACAACAGATACACAGGTATAGAATAGGGGGTATCTGGCTCAATGGTAGCAACCTTGAGAATGATCTGGAAATCCTAGTAGACCACAATTTAAGTATGAGCCAAAAGTGTTTTGCAGCTGCCAAAAAGCTGATGCAGTTGTTGTTTGCATCAACAGAGGCACAGTTTGAAGATAATGTGAAGTGAAAATACTGCTCTATACTGCACTGGTGAGACCACACTTGGAATACTGTGTCCAGTTCTGGTTGCCATAATACAAAAAAGATGTTGAGACTCTAGAAAGAGTTCAGAGAAGAGCAACCAGGGTGATTAGGGAGCTGGGGGCTAAAAACATATGAAAAATGGTTGCAAGAACTGTGAGCAGCCTTCCAATATTTGAGGGGGGGGGGGGCATGAAGTCAAAGGGGACAACCTTTTCTCTAAAGCAGGGGACTTCAAACTTGGCAACTTTAAGACTTGTGGACTTCAACTCCCAGAATTCCTCAGCCAGCTATTTGGGGACCTCTGATCTAAAGCACCTGGGGGCAAGAGTAACAGATGGAAACTTATCAAAGAGAGATCCATGATTCTATGATTGTCTGTGAAACATCTCCTCTGCTATTTTGAATGTGTCTATTGAGCTGCTTCACCTCGATTTTCTACCCTGAATAATTCTTAGTTAATCACATGGCCTGTATGATGTGTCAACCTGTACCTGCACACACAGCCTAAGTCCCTTGCTCAGCATCACAATTAGTACAATGGACATTGCTATATTTCGGTGTGAAGCTGTGAGGTTTGAATTGGCCTGTCTAAGCTGTAGGGATTTTGAGAAATGCCCCTCAATGGTCTTCTGGCAGCTGCTTTGGCTGTAACGAATTGCAACATTTATGTCTCTTAATATAGCAAAAAAGGTAAGGCATGCATTTCAAGGGGCAATGTGGAAAGCTAAAGAGAATAAATGCATCAAGCATGATTCTCTTTATTGAAACAAACATTAAAAATATGAGAACCAACCTCTGCGTTCAAAACATTCTACCTATTTGTGGTCCATATAACTATTAATCACTTCACTGCTCACTGTAGAAAAAGCACATTAGTGGAAACATTTTCCTTTGCTGCACGGTTTACATCCAGTTAAACAACATTTAAAATAGAATTAGAAGTCCTTCCATGGGAAAACAACAATATACAGTAAGAGCAACAAAAATATCTGAAAAGTTTTGTGAGGTGCCAAAGAGATTGGAGAGATACAGAATTTTTCAGAAGGGTTCAGCTATTGTGCCATTAAATCTGCTAATACTCAAAACAACTAGATCATAATCATGCACAGCTTTCTTAAATCCATGAAAGGAATCGCTCTGGCAACAATGCCAAACTGAGGTCTTGGGAAGTGTTCTCACTCATTTTGGCATGGGGAAAATTCTTGGCAAAACCTTTGGCATCATACTACTATGGAGATTTCTTCCTCCATGGTAATGATAAGATAAGGTAGGCTAAGACGATGACATAAGTTAAGGTAACTATTATCATTCACCTGCATACACAACGGCACACATTAAAATGAAATCCAGATGCCCCTTGCTCTTGAAGGAAAGAATGCCACCCTCCGAACAATGTCCCCATCCCAAGGATAACAATAATAATATAGGTTTTTGGGTTTGTTGGGGGATTTTTTTATTTGGGGGTAGGAGGAAGGGGGGTTTTGGTGGGGTGGGGGGGGGGGGGGGGTTTTTTTTTGTTTTTTTGGTTTTTGTTTTTGTTTTTTGGGGGGGGGGGGGGGGGAGGGGGGGGGGTGGGGGGGGGGGGGGTGGGGGGGTGGGGTTTTTTGTTTTTTTGTTTTGTTGTTGGGGGGGGGGGGGGGGGGGGGGGGGGGGGGGGTTTGGGGGGGTGGGGGGGGGGGGGGGGGGGTTGGTTTTTGGGGGGGGGGGGGGGGGGGGGTGTTTTTGGTTTTGGGGGGTTGGTTTTTTGTGGGGGGAGATTTTTTGGGGGGGGGGGGGGTTTTTTTTTTTTTTTGGGTTTTTTTAGGGGGGGGGGGGGGGACCACTTTGGATTTTTTTTTTCGGGCAAAATTAATTTTTTCTTACTGATAATAACAGCAGCAGCAGGACCAAAAGTGCCAAGTTATACAAAAATGACACCAAAACCTATATCGATCAGAGCCCATTTTGAACACAAAGGGGGAAAAAGAGCCTTGAGAGTTAACGAGCCAAGTGCTATATGGAACAAAGCCATTACAGAATCTAGCTGTTCTGCTTTGGATAGCATGGAGTCTCTTCCCAGGAGGCAACAAAGGAAACCGGTCATGGAGAGGATGTGCAGAGAGAAGATCCTGGTCAAACAACATGCCATCTCCTGGATAGAAGGAAGTGAACATCCAATCTTTTCCACTGTCCTCACCACTCTCTGCACAGCCTTCCAGTCCAAAGCAGTAATACTTTCGAACCACACAGTAATACAATATGACTGGATGCTTTCAAATGTCCCTCTGTACAAAGTGGTTAGGACAGGAGAAGGAAGGTGTGCTTTTTCAAATGATGCAGACAATGCAGTTGCCAGTGTTTCATCATTAAGTGACTGAGCTAACCTACTTGTTAGCAGCACTCCCAGAAACTTTACTTTACTAACCACCCCCACAGTTGCTTATAATCATCCCTCAAGTGCCTCCAGCCCCAGTCCGCATGAAACAAGGAAGAAGAAATGGAAATCCTGCTCCAGGTGGATTGCAAGAAGCTAAGAACATGAATAGATATTCTTTACCACCATGGATTAATGTCAGTGTCCTGCAAAGTTCAATTAACAAAGGATAGAGAAAATTAATATTTCTACAAAAAGATAAAAAATCAGCCCAACTGGTATCACAAAACTTTAGCTTCTTTTGCATAAAGAATGTATGTATGCTGCAAACAGAGGCAGAATTATACTTTTGGGCTCCTATAGGAGTATACAGAGATTTAATAAGGATTTCATTTGAAAGTATTCTCTCAAATACTTGGAAAGGAGATTGAACCTCAACAGCCAACACGTGGTCCATCGTAAATGGCAATCCACTCCATATGGTGAACAATTTTGGGAGGAAGAGGAGGAGGGAGGAAGGAATCTTTAAAAGTTTCATGTTTAAATAGCTGACTATAAATAAGGGTAGGAAATTCTTCTTATAATTCCCAGCATTCTCGTTTATCCCTTTAGGATAAATAGGGTTATCCCATAACCCTATTGCAGATTCTTGACTGAAATCTGACTATTCCTTGGTTCCTTGATCTTGCAGGGGATTGAAAACAATGCTTTTCAAAGTTGGGAGAAGTGTTGAGGGTTGTGAGAAGGAACTAGTGCTTTCCAAGTTAGTGATAACTACTGGCTAGCCATGCAATTGCTATTCACTTGAAGACCGATCACCTTATGAAATATCCACTAATACACAGGGATAGGAGGAAGAAGTCATGAGTTTAAACCCCTGAAAATGCTGAAATCTTCTACATCTTTGTGTTGATAGTAGAAAACTAATGGCAGGAATTGTGCATGGCTTCATTCTTGCCTGTAGTAGATGTGGAAAGGGAATTTCACGAAGACAGTAGGGTCACAAAAACAGGAAAAGCCCAAGGGGAACATCAGGTCAGCCATAAAACAAACTTACATAGGAAAAGGAATCAAATAAAAAAGGTATTAAAGAATCCCTATAGACAAAAGCCTAAGTAATTAAGAAAACTAGACAAATAAGAAAAGGAAACAAAAAGATAATTTAGAAAACCCTTACAAACACAGGACATACCAAATAAGCAAAACAAACAGACAAAAGACACAAAATATAAATTACAAAAGGGACATACAGGAGATTGCCACAGAACAAATATGAAAAACTATCTTAAAGAGATTAGAGAAAACCAATAATACAATCTAGCCACCCCCCCGGAGTTTGCCTTCCGCACCCCGCGGAGTTTGCCCTCCGGTGGGAATAAAGACAAACTCAAACAGGATTGAAACATTAAGCACAAATACAAACATTCACACAAAATCAACTTACAAAGGGAGAAAAGGGTATAAAAAACCAGGGACATACCATAAGAAGCTAGCTAGCCCAGGAACGCAGACTTCTCGCTGCCCCCCGCCTTCCTGAAAAATAAAAAGATCCAGCTTTCAAGCAGTTGTCCATATCCTTGTGCCGGAACTCTCCCAGCGGGAAAATCGAATCCTCAAAAGAAAGGCATTTTGACACCTTTCAACATAGATATTCCAGTCTTAGTGAGCCATGTCAGAGGATTTTCTGCCAAGTCAAGCAAGAGGAGCTGCTTGAAACTGTGAAATATCAGGAGTTTGGGGGATTCACTGCTGGGTTCAGGTCAGGATGCATGACTCAAACCGCATCACATCCGAGGCTTCATTTTGAGCACCGGGAAAGATTATGCCTAAATGCACTGGCCTGATCTTTAGCAACCATGTCACAGTTTGCCATGTCCAAATTCTCATTTTTACTGACATATCTCTTAACCTCTTCTCCATGGACTTTGTCATCAGATTGTCTTTGTTCTTTGATCTCTGTTTGGGACCTCAGGGCTACAAATGTCCAACTTAGTTCCAGTAAGATATACAATTGTAAAACAAAATTATTTTTTTAAAAAATGTGATGGATGATCAACTGTGATCACACATATCTTCACTGCATTTGTTGTTGAATGAAATTGTCTGCAATTTCTAGATCTGGGAATTGTTTCTTAATTCTACAGAAAGGAACATATATAATGACTTGGTAAGACCATGCTTAGAATATTGCATCCAGGTTTGGTTGCCATGATATAAAAAAGATGTTGAGACTCTATAAAGAGTGCAGAGAAGAGTAACAAAGATGATTAGGAAACTGGAGTATATATTTTTTCCTCACACTCTTGGACTTGAAAGCAGGAGCTCCAGCAAGCAACCATGCACGTTGCTGTTATTGTGATAAATGTTGTTTCTGTACATACATTGTTCAGGAAATGAACTGGGATTATACTTTCCTCGGTTGCATTTTTAACTGTAGAGAGTTGAACGATCATCAGGGTTGAAAAGGCATAGGGAGATGAATGGGATTCATTCTTCTTAAGAGGCAAAGCATTTATTGAGCCCTTAAAAGTTTTAGATGGATTTAAGGATTCATAAAGTTGGGAAGGTATAATGGCTGGTGAATGTGTCAAATAGTGACTCCTGGAAAAATCAGGATCTCCCCCTGTAAATGTAGATGAAAAGCCAATTCTTGTCTTCTTTCCGTTGAGTTTGACTCTTGGCATCCATGGAGGGTTGTTGTTGTTGGTTTTTTGTTTTTTTTGGCAACATAATGGGACAAGTTTGCAAGAGTTCTCATGCAAGATGTTTTTTTTTAAACTTTTACTGATTGTTTCTCACCAAGCCAACCCTCTCCACATTTCTCATTTGAGAGAGGGCTGCTCAGTCTTAATGTAGATGGCCTCTTTGACCTCTGTTTCAAACTAATAGACCTCTCGGTCCATAGAGATCATCTGTGTTAAAATTGAACAGTCTTCTGTCAACAGAGGGGGAGAGATATGATACCACCTATCTCCTGTATACCACACAGTCCTTTCAGCAGTCCCAAGAAGGCCCCACACCCATTTCCACCCCTCAGGTAACTCCGAGGGCACAGAAAAACCTCCAAGTGGCCTCAGTGACTCTCAGAAGACTACTAACAACCAGATGCCTGCAAGGGATATATTTCCATTGTCCACCATTCAGCCCAAATTGAAGAAGCTTCTTGGCTAAGAAGTAAAGTGTCTTGAAGGAAAAAACAGAAAGTCCAGTTGGCTTCTGAAAAAGAACCTTTGGGACAACTATGACCTGGAGAGCTGAGGATCTCCACAGACATTTAACAACTCAAATCTTCACCGAGGAATAAACATATTGGATATATATATACTTGTAGATGACAACCCTTTTAGTCGCTGTGACTCACAGTCTCTGTGAAAATGTGGACCAAAAGATTAAAGCATGAATAATGAATCAGAACTGAGTTCTTTATGGCAGTGTTTCTGTTTTGGTACAGAAATGGAACGGTTGTTCATAAGGGAAGGGAAATACATTTATTATTATATCAAATGGTGTCAAAGCTCACCACTGGAGATTGGGAATCTAATAGTCATTATTCATTCCCAGGCAACTGCGAGATGGATTTCAGAAAGTCGTTTTTAATTCAGTCTCAGTTGCCTTTGTGTAAAATGGATGTAAAGGATAATAATCTATAGAACTTTCAAGATTCCACTGTAATATGTGTGCAGCAAACTGACACTTTGATTTCCCACTCATGCCCCAGGAACAATTCTGCATGAAGGGGCAGGCATTGTATGGAGAAAAGGGGTTTATTTGGGCTCCTGGTAGAAACAAAGTTCAGAATATATTTTCTGCTTATTTTCATACATGGCTAAATTCAACTGAAGCAATTCAGTAGGAGAGAATACTTATAGCTTAGGATTGAACTGTGGGGTCCTTAGAGCTCTCCAAGCTTGATGGTTTTCTTGGAGACATTTCATTATCAAACCAGGTAACATCAGCAGTGCTAGATGATGATGGTACCTAGTTTGGGTAATGAAGCATCTGCAAGAAAACCCACCAAGCTCAGAGAGCGCCGAGGACCCCACAATCTGTATATCACTGATGTAGAAGACTTTCCAGCTATAATTGAGGGAACAATTGAGCTTGGTCTTCCATGCCCTAATCCAATATCCTAACCAATAACATATGTGCCTCAGGGCCTCCAGGAATGAATGAACAAGCTGTCAGCTCTTCAAGGTAGATAATCACTGCTTTTACTTCAAAACTATAATAACAGACTCTTGCAAATCTTAATGTGCTTCTCCCCTCCCTCACTTTGTCTTCATGAGAATCAGTGAGGGTTTTAGCCAAGATGTTTTCTTGAGTTACTTTCTTGACCTGGATTCAGAGTCCCTCCCCACTTTCCCCCCTTGACCATTGCCTTGCTAACAGTTCTTCCTCTTGTTCCTCAAGGCCATTTCCTCTGACTTATCCTTGAGAGAAAAAAACTCAAATCCAGCCATCCTTCTACCAGGGTATTCAAATTCCAGTTTGCAAATTTAATTACAAAACTGGAACACATACATTTGCTTCACATTTGTGTTGATTTGGTTCACTGGGAGTGAGGACTTGGGAGTGGGGGAAGCAATCTTGGCGTGATCACATCAAAATGATTACACCACGGTTCTTTTTGTTTTCTGCTCCAGTTTTAGACTTGTGCAACACAAAATGCCAGACCTGCCCAGAGAGCCTAATATATGTATTTGTTTATTAATCTAGACACCTTATTAAAAATGCACATTCTGCTATTTCTCTCTGAGGACCAACCATGGTGGCTATCAATCCACTGATTAGAATAATGCAAATTACACTATAAACACAGAAGAAAAATCAGAGTAGCATAAGCATAAAACAAACCAGATCAATTTTATGGAGTTCAAAGGCATGGATTCGAAACTATATTTACCAGAATCTATTAACACTTGCTGACATATCAAATTACATATAAAAAGCCAACATCCTGGCATGAGAAGAAACATGCTTGTTTTTGGCAGTACCTGAAATTTCAAGATGAACAAGAAAAATGAAAACAAATTCAATTTACAGTATTTATGAATAAAATCAATTGATAGCCTCCACATTCAACTTATCAAGCGAAGGCATTCTTAAAGTTTCAACTCCATCCATCCATCTTGGACTTCTTCAGGAATTCTATAGAAGACCTGAGGGTTACTGGGTGAAAGAACAGATTTGGGCACAAGAATTGTGATCCCTGCTCAATTTCAGCTCTTCACGTTCAACTCAGATTGAGACAGGTCACCTGCATGGAAACTGTATTGCATTGAATACGAGCTTACATCTTCAGGTGAGTGAAAGGTCCCTCATAACAAGAGAGTGGTACTTTAATTCAACTAAATTTCAGCACAAATCTCCATCATACCTTTGTATTGCTTGGATTTTGAAGGTACACATAGGAATATGGAAAAAGGAGAGGAGAGGAGAGAATTCTATTTAAAGAAGCTTATAGCACTTTTCTCTATATATTTAAGATCAAGTAAGAAGGATAAATGCTGTAGGAAAATCCAGATGCTCCTTTATTTCTCTGTCACTGATAACTTGTTAAGGGACTTTTTTTCTTTTCGAGACACTATTGAATGAAATTTTTCCATTATATCCTGGGCAAGGAACAAAGCTGCTAAGGGCCCTTTAAGAGGGAATTAACTGAGATTATTTGGCAAGAATAAAAGTTTCTCTTTCCTTTCTTGGCTAACTGTCTTGGCTATCCTTTCCCTACTTTCAGCATATTAAAAACAAGTCCCAATGGTTTTAGCCAGGAAGACGATCTCAAACTTTCCAATCTTCTTTCATCAAGGCAAGAATTGGACACCATCTTCTGCCATGTCACAGCTGCCTAGCTTTTAATTATGGCTGGAATGAAATGAAAATGAAAAGGCTGGAACCAAAGAATGAGAATCTTTCTACCATTGGCCTTGGAGATAGATGATTGTTCCTTTCTGTCTGCCCACCTTCTTTCTTCTTAAATCTTCACTGCAAAATCAAGACAATTGTCCATTTCTTTAGGGGGAGAGCTGTGTGAGTTACTATGGGTGAGTCAGTTTAGATTGAAAGGGGTGTGTGCATTCACTGTGGTATGGATTTCACAAAAACAGGGACACTGCCCCAGAGCTTAGGAGAGAGTTAATACAGTGAAAAGCCACTAGAAAGCAGGCAGGTGTTCCCAGCAAGGAAACACTTTTAAGAAGTCCTCTCCACTTTGCATTGTGCTCTTCTATCCTGTCGATACCATCATAAAGAAGAAGACAAGTACGTGAACATGTAGTGCTAAATTGGAGAAAATTTCCTAATGCAAAATAAATGGCTCCATTCTCCATACAGGAAACAATGATTACTCCAATCATTCAGAATCCAACCTGCATTTCGAAGATGCTATAATTTGAGCACATCATTATTCTGCTGTTGGCTTCAAATGCCAAGCGCAGACACAAGACATCGAAGAGATGCAAGTGGTGTCAGAACTACCTGGTTAAAATTCAGCTGCTCTCTGAAGCAGCAAAATCTCCTTGGCACCATCTGGCAGCTGTGCCAAAGTGGGATGAGGTTGCAAAATGAGCAGGGAAATCTATTTTCTATTGAAGGATAATTCCTGATACTCAGAACAACATGGTGGCTGGAGCACACTTAGAAGGATTATTCTAAGTTCCAGGTTTAATTTGTGGGGGGAGGAGGAGGTTTTGATTTCATTCATACTGTATATTCCCAGAAAATGGCAGAATATTCTCCTTTCTGTATGTACAATAAGGTCCATTAAATGCAAAGGAGATGAAATGGACCTGCACATTTTAAACGTTGCCCTGGCTGAGACCTGGCAAATAAGTTGAGGTCCACCATTCCTGGAACAGTCATCCTTCATTTGTGTTACTTGATGTGAAAAGATTTTTCCCCCTGCTTCCCAGTTTGAAAGCTCCAGATGAAGGCAGAGAATCTAAATGTGGTAAAAGTAAACAGAGTGTGATGACCTGGGGCGTGACACAAAAATAACCAAGTCACAAAAATAGAAGAAAGTCTCTTTAATGCCTCCAACTTGGCCCCAATGTCTAATTATCCTTGGCTGGATATCAAACTCTTAAAAAAAATCAGTTTACAGAGGGAGTAAATGCAGACTGCACCCAAAGTAAAGTTAATTCGAAATAAAAAAATCAAACACAAACCTCACTGAAGGAATTACTACAGCAGGCAAGGATGATTAATTTTAGACTTCTACCAGATAATGCAGCAACCACAGTTGGGAGGAAGCCAAAACACAGATAAGCTCCGACAAGAATAATGCACGCTTTGCTTCCAGCAACTTTGCCATGTGCAGTTTGTCATTTTAACCTGTCCTCCCAGCTGCAGCCCATGGAGGGGATCAGGGCCCCTTCCTCCCCCATAGACCATGCCACTCATGTTTCTCCCTTATCCACTCCTCCCTGTGTGCCCTAGGATGGGCCTGAGTCTTCCTCTGAATGCCCATCCAGCCTGTGCCCTTTCCCCAGTCTTCTCCACAAACACCGGAGCCACACTCCCACTCCCTGTCAGCTGTTCCATCTCTCCTTTGGAGACAGACTCCAACAGGGGCATGACACTGAGGTTCTAGGTGAGGGCTCCTTGGTATCTTCTGAGCTCGGCTGTTTTCTTACAGACATTTCATTACCCGACTATGTAACATCATCTGTGCTAGAAGGGAGTGAGGGAGGAAGAGGAGGAGGAGGACTGTAGGGTCCTTGATGCTCTCTGAGCTTGGTTGTTTTTTTGCAGATGTTGCATTACCAAACTAGGTAGTATCATCATCATTAGTGAAGTTTAGAAAATGAAACATCTGCAAGAAAACAACCAAGCTCAGAGAGCACCAAGGACTCCAGAGTTTAACCCTGAGCTACAAATATTCTCCTTTATTGGGAGATTCTAGGTGCTGGAAAATTAGAAAACAAGATTTACGAAAACAAGAAAATTCCTTCCGATACCAGGTGGGAAGATTAAAGGACCATGTATTCTTCGTTAGGCTGATTATAATACACCAGGTACGGAAATACAATATTTATAACGATAGCTAATCTGGACTCAGTGATGACAGAGGGAGGTTTAATTTTGATGGCTGTAGTATTTTTGCTTTCCTCAGAGAATCAGTGTAGATGTGATTACATGACATACTTTCATTTGATGGAAAGGCAAGTCAAAAGAAGAAACTCTGCCATTTAGGTGAGTATTACTGATGAATATCCGGACTGTTTCTTGAGAATTAATGACGAGCGGAAGCAATTGATGATTGGAGATTTTTTTTTTGCCATCGGTAGTTAACCCAAGTGATCACTTATTCTGCTAATATTGCCGTGTGCTTCGATTGTGATTGAATTTTTACTGTGATGACTCCATCACAGTAAATCACATTAAAATGGGCAATAGAGTTTTTGTTTCCTCTCCAAACTTTTGTTTGAATTACTGTAATGCTACAAAAAAAAAGAAAAGAAAGCTATACTTCTGCTCCTTGCTACTTAGCTGTATTTATTTATTTATTCAATGGTTTGATGGTTGAATGGCTCAACTTCAACAATATTTCACCTTTGATGGCCTTGAAGATGTTCATTCTCTAGAAGAGGACTCTCCAAACCTGGCAACTTTAAGACTCAGAGACTTCAAATCCCAGGATTCCCCAGCTATGATGGCTACCTGAGGAATTCTGGGAATTGAAGTCCCTGAGTCTTAAATGTCCAAATTTCGAGACCCCCTACTATAGAACAGGGCATAGTGAGAACTTGACTATGCCTATTTCCTTCACTTCTTCAATATATTTCCTTCAAAACTCTCTTTTATCTGTAGGTTGGATTGGCTGGCATCATTCTGTACCTGTCAAGGTGTTGGTTCTTGGGAGCTAGAGCTGTGGGGAGAAATCTCATCCCAAAAGTTGTAGACCTGAAAGGCTTAAAGGAATCCCTGAATATGATCTCTCACTCAGACCCATCTTGTCAATCTGTGTAGCAGGCAGATAATCCAGCCCCATGAATGTTGAAATCTAAAAAATGAATTTGCTAAACAGCAATTCAGGAGCAGGAAATTTCCTCCCTCTTTAATGAGTTTTGACCAAGAGAAAAGATGAGTTTCACCTACCCTACACCTACAGTTGTGTCTGTACTTTTTCTCTGATGAAAAAAATGTAGCATTTCTTCCTGGATGCATAAACAATGTTCATAAATGAAAATCCAAGCAGCCTACAAAGAATCAGAATCAGAATTTTGATTTTGCTTTGAACATGATGTAAATAAGACTTTGTGATCATTTATCCCATGATCCTCTGCCATTCTTCTCTATGCATGTAGTTCTTGGCTATGGGAGCAGCTTAAAAAAAACTTTTCAAAGTCCCTTGTATTTTTTATCTTTTTCCCTTTCAAGTCCTTAAACTACAGACAGACAGACAGATGATGGATGGACAGACAAAGGCTTGAGGTCTTACTGAAATAGCACATTCATTCATTTGTAAACTATTTAATCTGAGTACATGGATCTCCAAACCCAGTTAAACTAAAGATGCAAAGACAGACAATTTGGAAAGTGATCATATTTACTCTCATCTTTTAGACAAGACAAGCTTAATGTTTGAGAAACAGTAATCAGTTCAACCATTGTGTTAAGACACAAATTAGAGTGTTTGGCAGAATCTTCATTAGGATCCCTTCTCAAGGCTTCTCCAGCTGCACATTTCTCCTTCAAGCAGCTTTTATTTCTTTTTTTTTCTTTTTTTAAGGTTGTTCAGTACTTTAAAGATTTTGCATTGTCTCACCTGTATGTACACAAACCAATCAGAATAGCTATTTTCAAATTAATGTATAGTAAAAAGCTTGAGTGTTTTGACACTTGAACAATTAGACTTGATTATAATAGCTGCATGCTGACAATGTAATATATTCCCCAATTACACCTTTGAACATTAAAACTTCCATTGCTCATTCTTTGCTTGTCTCTGAGCTTCCTTTTGCATAAAAGCAGTTTTTATTAAATATACAAGTTAGTTAGTTTATTATGGTCATAGACTGGCATCATAAAAAGAATAAGAATATCCAAATAACTCTAATTATAACTACAACAATGATAACTGTAGTGTTAAACATTAAATGCCAAAGGATAAATAGAAAAGGATAATGCTTTTTTTCCACTGAGTGGAAGAAAAGAAGCTGTACTTATAGAGACGGGGAACTGAATGATGCAGAATTGAACTTTCTTCCTAGAACTTTTCTGCATATTGTTATGAATTCTTCAGGTTTTGTGGAGAATGAAAAGAATCACTTTCACTAAACACAGGATAAAATTAATTTCTGCAGCTAATCTATCCTAATACCATTGCATACTTATATTCCCCCATCCTTGCATTCAATTTTGTCCTGTCATTGAGCAGAGCTCACCTCACATGGCTGTTCAAGTGAAGTGTTAGTAGCTTTTATAAGGCCACACTTGGAATACTGCATGAAGTTTTGGTTGCTAGGATATAAAAATAAAAGGTGTTGAGACTCTAGAAAGAGTGCAGACAAGAGCAACCAGGATGATTAGGGGACTGGAGAGTAAAATTATATGGAAATGGATGTAGGAACTGGGCATGGCTATTCTAGGGAAGAGAAGGACCAGGGGATAAAGGATAGCAGTCTTCCAATATCTGAGGGGCTGCCACAGAGAGGAGGAAGGGGTCAAGCTATTTTCTTAAGCACCCGAAGGCCAGACAAGGAATAATGGATGGAAACTGAAAAGAAAGGAGAAATTTAACCTGGAAATAAGGAGAAACTTTCTGACAGTGAGAACAATCAACCAATGGAACAGAAGTTGCCCTCGGAAGTTGTGGGAGTACCGTCACTTGAGACTTTCAAGAAGAGATTGGACTCCCATCTGTCAGAAATGGTGTAGGGTCTCCTGCTTGGGCAGGGGGTTGGACTAGATGACCTACAAGGTCCCTACCAACTCTGATTATCTGTTGTTGTTGTTGTTATTATTATTATTATTATTATTATTATTATTATTATTATTATTATTATTATTATTATTATTATTATTATCTGTTATTATGTTGCAACACCTGATTCATACCTTCCCTTATCCCTGACATCTTCCTCATGGACCACAATCCCTACTCAGTTGAATCACCATCATCACCATCATCATCATCATCATCATCATCATCATCATCATCATCATCCTCACCAATCATCACAAACATCTGAACCTGCCACCTTAGTGTCCCCATTAAGTTCAGGAAAAGCTCTGTATATATTGTACAGGGACACACCCCAAAGCTTCAGGTTTATGGTCCACAGTTCTGAATCTGCTAAATCCAACCATTGTCCATGCTGGCCTTCTCCTGCAGGCTCTTTGAGGAAGACAGAAGCTTCTAGCAGGGCAGCTCAATAGAACACACTGGCTGGGTTGGCCAGCTCATTTCATCCTCAACAGCACAAACTCTAGACAAGCCATCTGTAAACTAGCAATCTGCTTATTAATAGCACAGTATCCAAACTTTAAAAAAGAGTTCAGTGAAAAACAGCTGCAAAACAAGTGATGCACTGAACTAAACCAGACATTTTAAATAAAATAACTAACATGAACTCGATGTTACTAGTAGATTTGTAGTTGTATGATTTGCATGCCATTGGTGCTCAGGTTGCCAGATTGATCCACTTGTGTTGAGCCACTCCTCCCAGCAACCCCTGGTGCTATGCAAATGCAATGCAAATTCAACCAGTGAGACATAATTAGAAAGGACACACAAATAAAAACCAAGTGACCTGGATAACTTTCCTATATCGAAATTACAAAAGAGACGTTAAAACATAGAAGAATATTGTGGGAAGAGACAATGGCATAATCAAACAAGTTATAGGATATTATTTGCAGTAAGTAAGATCAAGATTGTTAAAAGTAAAAAGAAGGAATATAAAGTCGGTTTATTTGATCAAGGATAAAATAGTTGTTACCTCTGATAACTTAATGGACTTTTTGTCATTAAGTCAGGATTGAATGATGAAATTTTGAGGATTTGTTTCTAAATAAGAGATGGGGTATGGGGGAAAATAATATAGTTTAAGAGAAGGTGACAGGCTATTCACATTGTTTATACTTGCGGTGAGGAAGGGGAAGTCATTTATTTATATGTTCATTTTTTTCTTTTACTATTTTTTCTATTTCCCATTTCTAGTTTTTATTTTCTGTACTCTCTATTGTTTCTTTTTAGTTTATTTTAGTTTTTAATCTTTGGTATTATAACTCTTAACAAAATTACTATTAAAATAGATGAAAAAATATTTAAAACTATCAATAATTGTTTTCTTTTTGTCTCCTGAGAGGTAATTTTTAAGTAATTCAATCTGGATTTTATTTATTACAAAATACCTTTTGCTATTCTGTTTTACCTGTAATTTTCTTTCAACAAGGGCATGATACAGGTAGAAAGCAATAGAAAAATAAATTTCTGTTATGTCAGGCTACCTTGTATGCTTAACAGGTGTCTTTTAGTTAGTTGATATATTCAGATAAGCTAAGATATTAACAAAGATAAGCTTAATTAATCACTGAAGTGATTTTGTGGTTGAAATTCATTTTTCTTTTAGCCTGTTCAATTGTACATTTTTTGCCTGGGGTGACTTCTTGAGCAATTGGAAATACCATTATAAAACAGGCAAAAGAAGTTACAAGCATTAAAAAGAAAGATCCTCTTCAGTGTTTAAATGTAATATTTTCATATCTTTCAATCAATGCTAAGAAACCTACAAAATCTCTTCCAAAGTAAAATAATGTTGCTATTAAGTCTCAGTCCTGACAATTAATCAAGCCAAAGCCTGGTTGATTAATCTACTGATTAAACAAATTAAAGTGTGCAGTCCTAATAAAAAATGAATCATTAGTTCAGGTTAATGATGAACAATTGGCTTGTCTCACAGATCTCATTAGCCTTTAGCAAGTGTCATTTGGCTGAGTCTTAGAATAGTCTCTTTTTTTCCCCATGAAAAATCTTCCCAGTTCATTCATTCCATTTAAAAAGTATTCACAGGAATAGCATGGACTCTGCACAATACTGATATGATAGACTCTGAACTAGTTCTCACATAAGGGCCTGATTGCTTCTAAGTGAGGTTCATGTTGATTCCCTGTTCTTTTTTTTTCTTTTTTTTTGTAAAGGATCATCAAATTAATTGGTCTTGGAAGCAGTAAATGGTGCTCACCTAGAAAGTCAAGTTCACACTGTAGAGGAAAACAGCTCTGCTATGCAATTATGCTATTTCAGCAAATTCCCCAGAGATCTGCTAAGGGTAGTTCTAAAGGCTTTGGGGATGTTAAAAGCTTTACAACAAAGATGGAATACACAAGGAATAGGTTATACATGAACAACGAGTCATTGCTTGCTAAGATATTGTGAATGCTTGATCATCACAAAGCTATCAAATGCTAACTCAGAAAAGACTCTTAGATAAGCATACAGTTTCAGTTAAGAGCTGTGGTGGCGCAGTGGTTAGAATGCAGTATTACAGGCTAATTCTGCCAAATGCCATCAGTTCGATCCTCACCAGGCTCAAGGTTGACTCAGTCTTCCATCCTTCCAAGGTGGGTAAAATGAGTACCCAGATTGTTGGGGGCAATAGGCTGACTCTGTGAACTGCTTAGAGAGGGCTGTGAAGCATTGTGAAGCGGTATATAAGTCTAAGGGCTATTATTTTTGCTATGTTGCATCTACACCCATAAAATACATCCATGTTTTCAGAAGAGATACATTCAAATGCTGATAATCTCTTACGAATATCTACAATATTTCCAGTGACTTCTTTTAATCGTTATGCCTTTTTTTTAATGATTCCCCTGAACTGGATGGATCCTTTTCAAGTGTGATCTTTGGGGAGTTCTCTTTTAGCTAGATTTGTTGAGATGAAAAGGGTGGGTGTTAAAGTGTTCCAGCAGCTGAACTAATTTTCCATGGAGAACCAATGTATCTCAAGAAATGACATCTGTACATGAAATAAACATGTGTCTCCCAAGGTAACAGATTCCTGCATGCTTTGCAAATTGCATTGGCTCTGGCAGATGCAGCAAATTGATGTTCAAGCTCTGAAGCTTCCGTGGCTATTTGACATCCACAAGCAATGCAACCTTCTCTCGAATTGGGCCTGTATTACACAATAAGTAGGCAATTCTGCAAACTGCTCCACACTGCAATTCAGAGGAGGTTCAAAATAGATATCATGCTATCATTTCAGCACTAGTACTTTTTGCAATTAGCTTCTAAGTTCTTTTCTGTGAATGTTTTAAGGTTTTAAACAAGCCCTCCGCTATCTTTAATACAGGCATTATCCCTCCTATTTTCCATGGTTACAAACTGTATTGTATCATTCCAAGAAAATTAGAACAGATCTTGGCATGCACATGCAATCATAAATGCATAGAAAGATTCAAACAAAGCACATTATTAGTCTATTCCACATCCAGTGAAGGCCCTCATTAGGACTGTTTAAGACTTCACTTAAAATCTGGATTCTTTGTTCTGTGTTACAATCTTCCCCTGAACTCTCCAGTTGGTCTCACTTCCAACTCATAGCTCTGAATCTCTGAGTTTATGATGAAAGAAAAATGTACAGACAAGACTTGCCTGTCTGTTTCTTAGCTGCCTCCCAAGTAAAGTTAGGCCTAGGTGGAAAAACATACTCTAGAATGTTTTATTTTATTAAAAAATGCCAGTAAAAAATAAAAAAGTTACAATTAGTGTATGGCTAAATCTATAGCTTATGAATTCCATTAAATCCCCCTCCTGTGATGACCCAAAGGGGCGTGGCACAAAGGCAAACACAGTCAGATAATCAGTAGAAGTCTCTGTATTAGCTCCAACTTTGCCCCCAATGTCCTGGTTACCTTCTGGGCTGGAGAAAAACTCTGCCAGGAACAGCCTTGGGCTGCAGAGAATCAAGTCCAAAATGTGGTCAACAAAAACTGAAACTCCAAATAAGGCAAAATGGGGTAATTAGTCCAGTTAAGGAGAAGGAATTCCAGACCTGAAGGAACGGCAGTAATTCAACCTGGTTGGGAGGATGCCAGGAATGCAGATAACCAGAGTAAACACAAGATAAACTCACATTTGTTCCCAGAAGCTGCCTCACTCAGCATGCATTTCTTTTAAACTGTCATTCTCAGGTGTGGCTAATGAAGGTAATCAGGGCCCTTTCCTCCCCCATAAGCCATGCAACCCACATTGCTCTCTTCTCCATTCCTCCCTACATGCCCTAGGATGAAGAGCGGGTGGCCCTGGGTCTTCCTCTGAACCCCCTCTCCCTTGTTCTACCTCTTCCCTGCTCTGCCCAGTCAGACCTTGCCCTTCCCCAGTTTTCTCCACAGCCAACGGAGTCACACTCCCGCTCCCTGTCAGCTGTTCATCTTCCTCCTACTCGGATTCAGACTCCAATGTGGGCATGACACCTCCTCTCTCTTCTCTCTCTCTCTCTCTCCCCTCTCTGTCTCTTTTCTCTCTTCCTTTTCTATCCTCTCTGTCTATTCTCTTCCATTCATCTTCTCTCTTTCTCTCTCCTGTTCTCTTTCTATCCTCTCTTTCCCTCCTGTCTTCTCTCTGTTTTCTGTATTCTCTCTCTCTCTCTCTCTCTCTCTCTCTCTCTCTCTCTCTCTCTCTCTAATATTCTACTATCTGCTGCCTTCATTTTTGGTGATTAAAAAATTCCCACAGTGAAATGTGATTTTTTTAAAGATCTGAACTTTGGACTTCAGATGAAAATTATTTTTTAAAAGCTCCCCATTCTACGAAGGGGGAAAAAAGTAATGTAGAAATCTGAGAGAGACCATACTGTTGATTCTTTTTCTTCCACAAAATGAAAAGGTTTTCTTCATCCACCAAAGAACTTCTTTGCTTCAATATTAGGTAAAGTTGACATGCTGTTTCTTTGAGCCCAGCTGGGGGGAAATTTACCCTGGAGATCAACCAGATATAAATGAGCATAGAAACTTCTAGATCAGTGGTCACCAACCAGTGGGCTGGGGCCCACTGGTGGTCTGTGAGAAAATTTTGGTGGTCCGCAGAGAAATGTCCCCCCCAAAGCACTTAATCCAGGCTGCGGGGAACACAAGGCTGCGCCGCCCACATGGCCTGTGGGAACACAAGTCTTGCATCACTTGCATTGCAAACAACACAAGATAGTGAGGGAAGGGGAGAAAGGGTGGAGGGGGGGAACTTGCCCCACTTGCCCCACGTGCCTGGCCTGGCCACCAGGCTGTTTCTTTCCGCTTCTTTCTTCTTCTGCTTTTGGCTTCACGCAAAGAAAGCAGGAAAAGTCTTTTTTTCTCTCCCACAGATTCCACCAGAAATGAGTCTTTGGGACCCTGCAAGGCCTCCTGCTCCAAGAGGCTGCACTGGAAGACTCATTTCTGGTGGAGCTTGGGGGAGAGAAAGAAAGACTTCTGCTGCTTCTGCTGCTTTTCTTGCATGAAGCCAAAGAGACTCTCTCTCTCTCTCTCTCTCTCTCTCTCTCTCTCTCTCTCCCTCTCTCCTCCCTCCCTCCCTCCCTCCCTCCCTCCCTGAGAACGGAGCTGGAGACAGTATCCCGCAATCCCAAATAAAGAATGATCAATCGGTAGGAAAACGGGGTGGGGAATTTTCCTGCAGACTTTTGGGGGGATTTTCCCAGGGTCTCTGGTCCGTGGGATTTAAAATTATGAGTTTGGTGGTCCCCGAGGTCCAAAAGGCTGGCGACCCCTGTTCTAGATCACCCAAATGGTTCACCAGTGGACCTCACCTCTTTGATAAATCACTTTTTTGCGGGGGAAAATGCAGTGGAAGTGCAGCAATAACAGATGACTGGTTTTGCAGTGAGAAATATTACTGCAGGCACACAAGGAAGGAAATAGTGACAGATGAAGATATTGATAATGTGATTCTTATAACGCATTGTCTGGTGAATTATATTATTTAATGAGTGGAGAATCCAAGAAAGGCTTTTGCCAGATGTGTAAATGCAGATGTGGAAGAGAAAGAACCATACCAGCTGAGGAAATATGATAAACCATGTTTAGGTAATGAAACACCTGCAACAAAACCACCAAGCTCAGAGAGGACATAGGACTCCTTATTTCAACCCTGAGCTACAAATATTCTCCTTTATCAGTACTGATAAACCCACCTCTTTCATTAACGAGCTATTGAAGAATGTATCAGAAATTCCTTCCTGATTTCAATGCAAGGAATGCTTCTTCTGCCATGACTAAAGCTAAAATGTTGATAACTGGGGGCTTCCACAGGATGGAGAGTATAAAAAAAAAAAAGTCAAGATGGCAACCTGCAATTTAAAAAAAAAAACTTTTATCCCACATCTGTGCATGTCCCTGCTGAGAACAGAACTGCATCAGCAGCCGAAATTTCCAGGGTTGATTGTAATCTTTCCTGATGCCCAATAAGAGCCCTTGATCCAACCTTCCCAGAGAATCTTAGGAGCCAGTCTTTCACATAAAAAATGTAGCCAATCTCCTCCTCCTCCTCCTCCTCCTCCTCCTCCTTCAATTACAGATTGGCTATCAACTCCCAGTGCTCAGTTATTGGCTAGAAAGAACAAATATTAATTAGCTGATGTTCCTTTGTGAACTCTATACACCAGCAAATACACTCCATGTTCATAAGATTCTGATATGCAGCTAGATATTGAAAATACCAAGTGTTTCAAGATCAATTTCAGGAGTATATTAAAATGGATTCAGAAGGGTTGAGAGACAGTTAAGCCTGAGTCTCTGGAATATTGGGTCAAGAAAAAGCCTCACATTCATCCTTGCATACTAAGCTCAGTTGAGATTAAACCTGCCTGGTTTTCTTTGAAACTCAATGTTTGCGTGACCTCAGCTAGTTTGGTTCAATTAGGTTTTGTTGCATTGTGCCAACTCAGAAAATGAGTTAATTCAGTAACTGCGGAGAGCATGATGTGCAAATGCAACAAAGGGAGGCAACTTCATAGTGCCGTTGTAAGGTTTTGTAGCTTGGGAAAATATTTCAAATTATTCAGAGCAAGTTTTCCCACTCAATTATTCATGAATGAGAGCATGAAAAGTAGAAAAAGAAAGAGGAACATGAAAAAAATGGAGTGCATCCTGAGTGGATTTTTAGTATGCATGCATTTTTTATTATTTACTTCCAAAAGAGCCCTTCTTCTTTCATACGTAAAAAGTTCAGTTAAGAAAAAAAAAATGATGCTGTACACCACACATCTATGCTAATAAATTAGGAAGATCACAGTGGACATATTTGAAATATTGGAACAAACCAAAGGTACAGATTAGGCGAAGCCTGGCTCAAAACCAGTCACTGTGAGAGGGATGTTGGAGTCCGAGTAGACAATCATTTAAATATGAGCTAGCCATGTGGAGTAGCAGCCAAGAAAGCTAATACAATCCATGGTTGTATAAAGAGAGGCATAGAATCAAAATCACTTGAAGTATCAGTACTGCTTTATAAATCTTTAGTAAGGCCACACCTGGAATACTGCATCCAGTTTTAGTCACTACATTATAAAAAAGATGTTGAGATTTTGGAAAAAATGCAGAGAAAGGCAACTAAGATGATTAAAGGCCTGCAGACTAAAATATATGAAAAATGGTTGCAGGATTTGGGTTTGGCAGTCTAGAGAAAAGAAGGATGATAGGGGACATGATACCAGTCTTCCAGTATTTGAGGGGCTGCCACAAAAAGGAAGGGAGTCAACTTCTCCAAAGCACCTGAAGGCAGGACAAGAAGCAACAGATAGAAATTGATCAAAGAGAGAAACCACCTGGAATTGAGGAGAAACTTCCTAATAGAGAGGACAATGAACCAGTAGAACAGCTTGCCACCAGCAGTTGTGGGTGCCCCATTACTGGAGGCTTTTAAGAAGAGAAGCAGGAAGTTGGTAGGATTAGGAGAAAAACCAAAATTGATCAAATTAAGATTTTTTTTAAAAAAAAAGTTGACCGAAATCATATTAAACTTAATTAAATAGACCTAACAGGATTGCTGACCCTGTATTAAAGATTTAAAATATGTAGATAGATTTGAATGCTCTGAATTACTTTATTAGATAGAGTAAGTGTTTTCAAAATATAATTGTACAGATGATGTCTAACCTGGTTATATTTCCTTTGATCAAGCTGGACACACACAACCCTACCCCATCCTCCCAAAAAATCAATAGAATGGAATTTGGGAAAGATCTTACCCAGCCTGGTTTATTTCCTGTCCAAGTTGCTACAATGGTGAACATTAAAACAGCCATAGAGATAAATTTTAGTGGGTCATCCATCATCATCATCACATTTATTATGACTCCCTCTCCCCTTCAGGGACCATCTTGATGGTCAAAAGTTGTCAGACAGGGCTATTCATAAGAAAAACCTGTGAATAGCCAAGTCTGTATAAGGCTAAATATATATTTGGCCATATCAATCAACACATTAGTTTTGCCTCCATTGACCCAGTTGAACACATTGGAGGAACAAGCTCTTTCTTGTACTCCGACGTGTTTTTAAAAACCATGCTTTATTAATCAAAGTGCATTTCCCCCTCTTTATTATAAGCTCTGGGAAATATTTTATAGAACCTGGAAATACACAGTTTTGGCAAGTAAAGGCATAAAAAACCTCAAAGGCTGTCTGTCCATAACAGAAGAAGCAAAAATGGGATTTGTCCATGTATCAGATATTTTCTTTTTTATTTATTTTCTATTTCATTTATTTATTTGTTTCCCACCTTTATTATTTTCACAAATAACTCAAGGCGGCAAACATATCCAGCATGCCTTGCTCTTCCTATTTTCTCCACAACAACAACCCTGTGAGGTGGATTGGACTGAGAGAGAGGACTGGCCTAAAGTCACCCAATTGGCTTCCATGGCTAAGGCAGGACTAGAATGCCAAGTCTCCTGCTGATTGGCCCAAAGTCACCCAATTAACTTTCAGGCCTAAGGCAGGACTAGAACTCACCGCCTCCTAGCTTTATGCCTTAATCCCTAGACCAAACGGTCTCCCTTCTTCAGAAGCTGTAAATGCTATCCTAAAATTTGAATGGTGATTTTCATCTCAAGATCTTTGATGTCCAGATTTATATTAGGGGTCAGATATGCAAATCCAGGGAAAACCCACAGGGAAACAATGCAAATATTAACGGCACCTTCTGGACTGGTTTATGTATCATATATGCAAATAATGCTTTTAAAAAAAGGAAGAAAGAATAATAGCAACATGGCTGAATAGGTTTTATTTATACAGCTCACCAAAGCCACATAAATAGGCCCCAGCTGGTCATTCAATTTTCTGTGAGTAAATATATTAACAATGTAAGTGTACCACAGCTATAAAATAATGCTAGATTCACTCTAGTAGAGGCAATAGCTAATCTTTTTTAATCTATTTCCTGGCTCTCATTTGATGGTTAGTATCCCAAAGCTCTGAATTACCCCCCGCCCTCTCTTTATGATCTTACAAGATGCAAACAAGATGCCTGGATTAATAATAATAATAATAATAATAATAATAATAATAATAATAATAATAATAATAATAATAATAATAAGTCAACTGGCATTTTGGTTTAAACCTAGCCATTTTGGGAGAAAACTTATAGGGCTAGGATGTGGATTTATTTGTGATGCAGGATAGGGCATATTGGACTCCAAGGCCAAGTGCTTTCTCACAGAGTATAAGACCCTTCACATACTTTTTATATCTGTTTGCAATTTTTGAAGCAGCTATGGTCCAATCCTCAGAAAAGATACGGCTGCTTTCAGGAGATGCAGATGCAGGGCCATTGAAAGTACCTCCTTTTGCTTTTGAATCTGAGGGAGTGCACAGCTTTTGTGTACACTGTTCATTAAAAGGGGGTGGGGTGTGGAGAAAGCATCATCCAGAACCTACACATGTTTTTTTTTTTTTTAAGTTCTAATAAAAGATCCATCCTGTTTAGTTAAATGACCACTAGGAGGCAGTATAGGGCAGGTTTTACCCTTATTGGATGTCATCAAAGATAGATGAAGAACTGAAGAAGTTTATTGGATGAGAAGGGAAAGGTCTTCAAGGAAAAATAAAGTCCAGTTGCCTCTTGAAAAAAATAAAGTATCTTTGGGACAAATCAAGGGATAGATCTTATCCTATGGGTTTCTAACTTCCCAGAGTCACCCTATAGGGTGAGAGATGAGTGGCATAAAAATGGAATCAATCAATTAACTCTCTGTGGCTTCAGGAACCGAAATGATGGACCTCTGCATTTTAGATTTAGACGAAATGCTGCTGCTGAGTTTCATTCCTAGAAGGGAGAAATAAAATGACACATGCAGTCCACCTTCCCTGGAGTTCTCAAAGGGAGATTCTCAAGCGGACCAGCCAGGAAACAAGACAGATGAACTAATTCTAATTGACAGTAAGACCGTATTAACAGAGCCTTGCAAGTTTAAAAGTACAAATCTCCTGCCCTCTGTTTTTATAGTCTGATAAATTAGGGTGGATCTTTCTCCGCCCATCATGAAGCCGAGGGCTCCCCTCCCCTCCCACACACCCACACACTTAACCTCATTGTTCTCTAGGCAGAATCTCTTCCCCCCATTTCCCCATCCTGGATGGAAACTAACGAATAGAAGCTGTCCAAAGAGAGATCCAACCTAGGAGAAATGTTTCTGTGAATGAGAACAATTAACCAGTGGAACTCCTTGCCTCCAGAAGTTGTGGGTGCTCCAACCCTGGAGGTTTTCAAGAAGAGGTTGGACAAGGATTTGCTAAAAAACGGTATAGGTCTCCTCCTCAAGCAGGAGTTGGACTAGAAGACCTCCAAGGTTCCTTCAAATTCTGTTATCCTGGAGATAATATAACCCAGAAGGATGAAGTCATGTAAATTCCACTCCGTAAAAGTATGATGTAATATAGCATCTCTCTCCCTTTTTCTCCTTGGGGGGAAGATGGACTACAGAGATCATTCTGATAGATTCCAGTCTTTCAGACAATCCAAAGAAAAATGATTACAGAAAAAATAGTTTAAGGGGAAAAATATGTCCAAAGAATAAAAAAACAAAAAAAAAAAAAATAACCCCATGATGGTTTTCATATACCACTGACAGCCATTTTGGAGATGATAACTTTAAGGAAACAAGTTTCCTATTGTTCAATTTTCTCCATTTTAGCCAAAATTGGTCACATACATCTCTTGCTTCTTTATCAATAAGAAACATAGCAAGCCACATGAGTAGGAATCCCATTGCCCTAATCCACAAGTAGACCTGATCTTGTCAACATCTGGAATAGTTGCATAGAAATCCATCACTAATAATAACTTTGAATTTGCTCAGGTAATTAATTTATCTAAACAAGTCTGCTTTCCCCAGCATCCTGGCTTTCTGTCCAGAGACTGACTAAAGACATATTTTCTGTTTAAAGCAAGGACCAGATTTCATATCTTGAAACTACAAGCTGAAAAGCTAAGGTGTTAGGTTTATCTGATAAGAGATTGTTTCAGAAATAACAGTTAGGGGATTAATGTATCTATATAAGCTACCATAACCACGTGAGTGTCATTTTCAGCCTGTATACTTAATGGTAAGGGTATTGCTGTAAGGGTGACACAGAAGATATTTACAGACATGGCCAACAGAGCAAGTTTTTTTAAAAAAAAATCAATGAACTATGTTGCTGTTTGTTTTGGCATGGTGGAAAATTGTGCAAGGAGGCAGATTCCAAAAATATTGCCAAGAAAACTGCACAGACTAGAACTGGGTTGGTTCCCAGTTTGGAGGTCCTTCTGGACTCATGGCTGCTGTTTGTGCAACAGGTGGCAGCTATTGCTAGGGAGGCCTTTGCATAGATTCATCCTGGGCACTAATTGCATCTTTTCCTGATGCAAAAGCCTTCGCTCATGGTGTCTCATGCCTCATTACTGCAATGTGCTCTAGCCTTAAGATTTCCTGAAAGCTACAACTGGCCCAGAATGGGGTGGCACATGCAGGGATGGTTGGTTCCCCCTCTGCATGTAACACCCCTTTTGCACACATTACACTGGCTCCTGGTTTAGACAATTCAGTGTGAAGGCTATTACTTTATCTCTCTTCCTTAAACATTACTATCTTGTGGGATTTAGGAAGTGTGCCTTTTCTTTTTAGCATAGTAACTTCATCCCTGGGAGACAATTGAAGGCAAGGAATAAAAATAACTCCATGTACCTAAGGTGAGAAATATTTGTTCTTCATTCATTGCAGCCAAGAAGTGTTCTGTTTCACTGCTAACTTTTAATGAGATGGCTCCAAATGCAGCCCCAAAAGTTCAAAATTTCCTCTGCATCATGTAGATCAGGAGTCTCCAACCTTGGCAACTTTAAGACTTGTGGATTTCAACTCCCGGGGAGTTGAAGTTCACAAGTCTTCAAGTTGCCATGGTTGGAGACCCCTGGTGTGATAGTTGCTGATTTCTTTGAAATAAAAAGGAAAAGAAATGAAGAGAGGTCAGACTAACCAATTTCAGTCACCTCTGGAAATGTTTTGCAACAGATTTTGAGCAAATCATTTTTAACAGTCCATTAATCAATTATTCGCTACAACCAGAATAAGAAGTGGGGGAAAGAAACAAAGAAAAAGAAAAGAAAAACCTGTGGGAAAGGCTTAAATAAAATTCAGAGCTTGACAAACCTTGCATTAGCCCTTTGCCTAGAGGATAATTCAACAAACCATGGTACAAAACCTGGCTCTGGTAGTAAAAGCCTTTGCTGTAGCTTTTAACAAAAAGCAAATATAAAATATATCAGATATGCACAATTGTGTTAGTTTAAACAAAAAGAGTGGTATGAATATCTGAGCAAAGGGAACAATTAAGACTGGATTCAAAGTCTCCTCTAGAAGACATTAGGGCAGATCTAACCCCTCCCAGAAATACTATGAAAGGCATCTCCAAAACTAAAGCATGAAAAGATAGGGCTCTACCCTACCTCAGTGCCTCAAGGTGTTTGGGTGGCTAATGCTGCTTGCAAAAGAGCAGCGTACCCATGAGTGAAAATTCAGAGTGGTGGCAATACTGGGGCACAACTGGAAATTGTCCAAATTGAGAAGCATTGAGCTGGAATATAAGTCCTTGCCACAGAACCTCAGGGTCCCCTGATAGCATTTTGCAGCTGTTATTCTATTATCCAAAATAACCTGGAAAGAAAGAGATGAAGAGGAGACCCAGCAGCAAGATGGATGGGAACCAGTTGTAATGGCAACAGGTGTGCCGTTAGAAGACCGAGTTAGGGACCAATTGACTTGGAGGAAAATATGTCTACAATACGTGGTCAGTGGTCAATAAGAGCCAGAGCTGAAATGGTGCATAATCAATCGATCAATCAAAATCCAAATGATCACTCAGGGAAACAAGCAAAAGAGAAGCTTTAAAAAGAAGACTGTTTTAAAAGGGGAGAATGTAGACATCCCTGAATCTGCTGTCATTATTAGGCAACTGGACTTCCTTTGTTTTTCCTTGAAAATGTTTCACTTCTCATCTAAGGAGCTTCTTCGGTTCAGCTTCTTGGAGGGGAAGTCTTCAAGGAAAACCAAAAGAAGTCCAGTTGCCTCTTGAAAAAGCACCTTTGGGTCAACCTATGACTTGGAGGACAGAGCCTCTCCATAGACATCTAATGATCTATGGTTTCTCAGTGTAGAACAATAAATATTACCACCAATGGAAAGAACAAGAGCAAGACTAGGTACTATCAGAAACAGGACCTCCTTCTATCATTAGTATCAATTACTCCATCAGTGCAAAGATGCACACAGTTGTGAGGCCCTGGGTGCTCTCTGCACACAGTTGCCTTCTTGCAGATGTTTCACTACCAAACTAAATAACATCATCAGGGCTAGGAGGGAGTGTGCTAAAGGAATCAAACATCAACCAACTCAGACAAACAAGCTAACCCCGAATTACGGCCTAATCAGGGAATCTCCAAGGCTACTCCCACCAACACTGACAGGGCAAGCCATTTCTACATAAAGAAAGGGCAACCCCCACTCTCTCCTAGCACTGATGAAGTTACCTAGTCAGGTAATGAAATGTCTACAAAAAAAAAACACAAAAAAAAACAACCAAGCTCAGAGAGCACCAACGATCTCACTGTTCAATCTTGAGCTTCTGTTGGCATGCACAAGTGTGTTTTCTGCTTATTCCACCTGTAAATTTCTTAAGCTAGAAATAACACTGGCAGTCACTGAAACTGGAGCATCCAACTGAACTTAGATCTAAGCAGGATCTGACCTGCTCAGAACGCTGAGAGGAGAACCTGGCAAATCCCAAGGTTGAAGACTAGATGGAGATGTTAAACAACAGCAAAAACTCTTCCAGAAGACCATGGCACATTATATCCACCTTGTTGGAAATAAAATTGCATGGATGCATCTGGCTGGTGCTTTCGGCTTCGTGCCAGTACGAGCAGTGTGTGATCAGAGCTGCTGTCTCTCTATAAATACTGGTGGTGGGGACTGGTTGGCTGCGCTGCTGCCTCTTGATCGGTTGATGGAGTTGATGTTGGTATAATGGGCTGTGTGATGGCCTTGTGAGTTCTTTTGTTGTGGTATCCTGGGTCCTGAGTTGTAATCTCCTGGGTCATTTGTGTTTTGATCTCTTTTCCATTAGCCTCCTATGTAGTAACGTGATGACCTTGTGAGTTTTATTGCTGTGGTATCCTTGGTCTTGTGCTGTGATTTCCTGGGTTGTTTGCTGTGCTGCAACTTCTTGAGTTCTTGTGGTGTAATTTCCTGAGTTTTCTGATGTGATATCCTAGTGATTAAGGTGCTAGCCTAGGAACCAGGAGATGGTGAGTTCTAGTACCACCTAAGGCATGAAAGCCATCTGGATGACTTTGTGGCCAATCACCAGGAGATGGTGAGCTCTAGTCCTGCCTTAACCATGAAAGCCAGCTTTCTTTCAATCCAATCCACTGAGAGAAAGCTCCGATCAACACTGCTTGCACTGGCACGAAGCCGAAAGCACCAGCCTGAGGATGGCGAGTGGGACCTCGCCAAAACGTCACCAAGATACTCTTAATCTTACATGGGAAAAGACCCGAACACACCTAGACCTACATACCTGTACCCGTGAAAATCTACAAAAACATATATGTGTGTGTGTGTGTATGTGTTTTCTTAAGTTTTCGCGGGTATTTATATGTATGGTATTCAGATATGTTCGGGTATTTTCCCACGTCATTATAGTTGTACTTTTAAAGTTGTAGCAACTTTAAAGATAGAAGCAAATTGAAGGAGCCCCTATGGGATCACCACTGTCACCCATCATTGCAAATCTGTTCATGGAAGAATTCAAATCCAGAGCCCTGGCTAATGCCACCCACAAATCCAAACTATGGTTAAGATACATCGACGACACATTTGTGATTTGGCCCCATGGAAAAGAAAACCTAAACTATTTCCTAACACACCTAAACAGCACACACCTAAAAATCAAGTTCACCATGGAAACGGAAACAAACAACTACCATTCCTAGATGTACTAATCTACAAAACAACAGATGGCATACTAGGACACACCATATACCAGAAGAAAACACACACCAACCACTACCTCAATGCCCAATCCCACCACCACCCAGCACAGATAAACTCCGTGGCCAAAACACTAATCGCCAGAACCAAACACCTGGCAGACAAGACACATATAAAGACTGAACTATGCACCCTGACTAAAGTACTGACAGCTAACGGCTTCCACAAAAGCAAAATCTAATGTACTGACAGCTAACGGCTTGATCCACAAAAACACACTGAGACATAATGGAGACCTAGAAGATGAACAGACCTATGGAACAGCTGTCCTGCCCTACATAAGAGGTACTGCAAACAAAATCACTAAGATACTACACAGGCATCACATCAAGACTGCCTTCAAAACAGACAGAAAAATAGCAGCCATCCTAAGAAACCCCAAAGATAAAATTGACCTGGAAAACCAAGGCATATATGAAGTCCCCTGTGCATCATGCCCTGCCACATACATCAGACAGACCAATAGAAGAATAAGTACCCTCCTGGATGAACACAAAAATGCAGTAAAAAAGCTGGAACACACTTCCTCACTAGTCCAACACATGAAAGCCACAGGTCATAGCATCAACTTCAGTGGCACCAAAACCCTAGCCACTATAGAAAACCCCAGCTACAGAATTATCAGAGAAGCCATAGAAATTGAAAAAAGACCTCAAAGCAAGAATAGAAGAGATGATTCCACCAGACTGTCAATTATCTGGAAGCCTGCACTCACAAACAAAAAAATATCCACACCACAAGCCAGGCAAACTCCTGGGCACAAACAGATCCCCCCTGATACCTCCGGCTCAAACACACCCCAACCAGGCACCCAGATGAAACCTAGCTTCCTAATAAATGATAGTCGTCCATTTACTCGGAACCAAGCTGCACTAAAAGCCTCCAATACAGGAACACAATGTTGCCAGCCAATCAAGACAAAAAAAGCCACAAAACAGACAGAAGATATTAGAAACACCAGTCAAGCAGAACCCAGCAAATTCCAAGACCAATAAACACAGACCAAGACTCCCAACCAATCAGGATGAAGAAAAATCCATTCTGGCATAGTGTAGGCTAGCACTAAATTTAAAACAGAAATGGCTGTGAAAGTCTGACTCACAGACGAACACAATACAGAAGCCTGATGATGGCAGATGAGATTCTGTCGAAACGTTGCTACAAGTTTAAAAGCACAACAATAATGACGTGGGAAACTACCCAAACAAAGCTGAATACCATACATGTAAGTACCCGTGAAAACTTAAGAAATATGACAATGTGAATCAATCATTTTGTGATTCCGAGGGAGGCTGCTTTGCGAGCGATGCAGAAGGAGCCAGACGAGGGTCTGGGGGAGATGTGTGCCTGAGATGGCTTGTTAGAGAAATGGCCGCCTTCCAACTTCATCTTTGCAGGCCAGGAGAATTTTTTCTTTTGCCAAACTTGGAGCAAGTTGATTAAGGGATGGATTGAGCTCCCTTTCAAAGCGAGGCATCTCCCGGAGGAGAGAGAGACATCATAAAGATGCAAGTAGGAGATTTGTTTTGTTTTGTTTTTAAACGTGTCTGTCTATAAATTGCACAGGCAGGAATGAGGAGGCCTTTTAGTACAGAAGCTGCTTTCTGGTTCGGAATAGGATGGAAGCGAGCAGCTAGATTTAAATCGGGCTCACTGCATTTATACAGCATGTCTGCACACACAAACACACATGCGCACAATGACACAAGCGGACACATATAGACATGGAGACTGGTCCATTTCAACCCCTGAACAGGACAACATGTTTTGGGGGCAAAAGTGCAAAAAATGGATGGAAAATTAAGCTCCGATACTTGCAGTTATTTATGTGTTAGATTTTTATCCTGCCTTTATCATTTTGTAAGTATTTCAAGTGGTGAACACGTACGATACTCCTTCCTCCTCCTATTTTCCCCACAACAACAATGCTGTGAGGTGGATTGGACTGAGAGAAAGCTGGCTTTCATGGTTAAGGCAGGACTAGAGCTCACCGTCTCCTGGTGATTGGCCCACAAAGTCCTCCAGCTAGCTTTCATGCCTGAGGTGGTACTAGAACTCACCATCTCCTGGTTCCTAGGCTAGAACCTTAATCACTAGACCAGGGCTGTCAAACTCCCAGCCCATGCATCATGCACTGGCCATGCCCTCGCCCAGTTTAACAAAGGAGAAAAAAGTCCTGATATGTCACGTGATGATACCGTGACGACATGATTTTGACACTCCTGCACTAGACCAAACTGGCTCTGTATTATATTGCATTACTTTCTGAGGTTATGGAACAGATCATTTTGGACTGGAATTTCCAGAGGGTGACTCAAATATACAAGAGTTTTTTTTTTCTTAAAAGGGAAAAAATGGATATACTAAGAGAAAGCATGTATGTTTGTGCTTTGGAATAATCAGGACGATGGGTTACAATAAAATAATTAGTGAAAATAGTTCACTAATAAAATAATAAAATTGGAGGGAGATGTTTGAGTCCTTTACATTTTTTAAAAAATGGAATAGAGCAGTCGAACACAGATTAAAAAAATCACACGCGCAAAAGAAACTGAGCAAAGCTAAACATGGCAGCTTTGTCTATCCCCTCACTGCTAAGTATCTGGAGATTAGTTTATTATATTTGTCTTTCCTACAGTGTCTACATGTGTGAAATACACTTTGATCTGTAGAAATGTTGCTACTGAGAACTCTGCAGAGAATGGAAACCACGGTTGAAGAGGGAAAAAAAGACACTACTAAATCTGCTACAACCTTGTACAATAGTGAGATTGCTAATGTGTGAGCTTTTTCCTATTAGTATTACGCTTTGTTGCACAGTCAACCAAATATTTAAACTGGATTTGGCATTTTTATCTACCTATCAAGTCCTTCCCGGGGACTTGAGATAGGCAAATGTAGATGTTTGTTGTTGTTACAGATATTGTTGCAGGATGGAAGCTGCTCCAAGCAAAGCTGCCTTTTGATATTGACTGATGGTGAATTTGTCAATGCCAATGGTGTTCAGGTGATGCTCCAGTTGTTTGCAGTTGATTGCACCCAAGGCACCTATTACTATTAGCAATAGAAATAGCACTTAGACTTATATGCCACTTCACAGTGCTTTACAGCCCTCTCTAAGCGGTTTACAGAGTCAGCCTCTTGCCCCCAACAATTTGGGTCCCCATTTTACCAACCTCGGAAGGGTGCAAGGCTGAGTCAAGCTTGAGCCTGATAAGATTTGAACTGTCAAATTGCAGGCAGCCGGCAGTCAGCAGAAGTAGCCTGCAGTACTGCACTTTAACCACTGCACCACCACGGCTCATATTGGTACTATCTTTGCTTGCTTTTGCCACAGTCATTCTACCTTACTTGCAGGTCCCTGTATTTTGTGACTTTAATCCAGTTCTTTCTCTTCTATTTGTCTGTCTCTGGATACTGCCGTGTCCATCAAAGGATATGTAAGGAAGATCCCGTCAAAACATTGAAGACTCTTACTTTTTTTACTACTTTTTTTTTACTACTTCAACCACACTCAGTAAATCTTACTAAGTCATCTAGGTAGATACTTGGAAATCTTGATCTGCAGAACAGACTTTATGATTAATCTGAACCCTGCAACAATAACATTGGAATGAATCCCAACAAAATTGAAATTGGAGATGATTAAATTAGAGATTAAGCCAATAGCAAGAGCTTCTATTGTGATGTTTGAGAGAGTTTGGAAAAGTTAGGTATCGAAAAAGCAGGAGTAGGAGAGAAATTAGACCACTTCTAGTTATCATTAGAATTTCTTGAATCTCTTTAGTTCTGTCTGGTGACCTCTCGTGGTTGAGAAATCAAGATCTGGTAATTATAACTTTGCTACCATGAACTCAGCTACTTGGTTAATAACTCCAGGCTATTACGTGGTCTGAACTAGAGGTGCTTTCAAAAATCAAATTATTTAGCTGAGTGTGTGTGGGGTGGGGGGTGGGGGGGTGGAATGAAAATTCATGCAAAACTATAGTTAATGGAAGAGTTTGCAAAATACATGAATCAAACAAACACCAGTTTTTAGGTATTTGGAGTAAGACTGGGAGGGAAAAAAAACAAGTACACAGAAAGAATAAACATGGATAATGGAGCTAAACACTGAATTTATGAGGAAGGATTAACAGCCTAAGGTATTACAATTTGTTTCAGAGATTACTTTGAAAGATCATAAAAGCTATAGATTTTTAACAAGGAGGAAGGGATTTATTTAATATAGTTATATTATACAATACATGATGCCAGTAAAACAAGTAGAAAATGATTAGATGAGGAGGAGGAGGGAGAAGGGAGGAGGAAGAAGAGGAATGAGGAGGAGGAGGAGGAGGAGGAGGAGGAGGAGGAGGAGGAGGAGGAGGAGGAGGAGGAGGAGAAGAAGAAGAAGAAGAAGAAGAAGAAGAAGAAGAAGAAGAAGAAGAAGAAGAAGAAGAAGAAGAAGAAGAAGAAGAAGAAGAAGAAGAAGAAGAAGAAGAAGAAGAAGAAGAAGAAGAAGAAGAAGAAGAAGAAGAAGAAGAAGAAGAAGAAGAAGAAGAAGAAGAAGAAGAAGAAGGTGGTCATGGAATCAATTACTAACCAATCCATTATCCTCCACTTAGAGACAAACAACCTACTCTCTAATAAACAGTTTGGTTTCAGAAGGAAACTGTCCTGTAACCTGCAACTCTTTCAATGTAAAAACATATGGACTAAACAGCTTGGTCAGGGCAAAGTAATTGACGCAATTTACATAGACTTCTGTAAAGCCTTTGATTCAGTGGTACACGACAAACTACTCCTAAAACTAAGGTCTTAGGGTATCTCTGGACACCTGTATAAATGGATAGAAGCATCCCTGTCAAACAGGCAACAAATGGTCAAAACTGGGAACATCCTATCAAATTCTGTACCTGTCAACAGTGGTGTCCCCCAAGGCAGTGTTCTAGAACCATCTCTCTTCATACTCTACATAAAGAAAGTCCAGAAATATTTCACAAGAAGAGTTCTCCACTCCTCTACTTGTTGTAGAATACCTTATGCGACCAGACTTGAAATTCTAGACCTAGAAAACCTTGAATTACGCCATCTTCAATCTGATCTAAGTATGGTATATAAAATCATACATTGCAATGACTTACCTGTCAATGAATACTTCAGCTTCAACCATAACAACACAAGAGCACACATTAGATACAAACTCAAGGTTAACCGCACCAAACTTGATTGCAGGAAATACGACTTCAGCAACAGAGAGGTCAATATCTGGAATACTCTACCTGACTCCGTGGCTTCTTCCCCAAACCCCAAAAACTTTAACCTTTGACTATCTACTATTGACCTCACCCCTTTCCTAAGAGGTCTGTAGGGGAGTGCATAAAGCGCACCAATGTGCCTACTGTCCCTGTCCTATTGTTTCTTTTACTTTTCTTATATGTACCCATTTCATGTATTCATAACTATGTATGTACTTATACCTATTATCTTGTAAGCGATTGACAAATCAAATAAATAAATTAAATAAATAAATAAATAAATAAATAAATAAATGACATAAGGGATCATATTAAGAGCAACTGCGTTCTTTTCGCTGATGATGTAAAGCTATTCAACACCACTGACAATGCTGCTACCCTTCAAAAAGACCTCAACTATGTGTCAGAATGGTAACTTCAAATCTCAACAAATAAATGCTCTATCTTACATATTGGCAAAAAAAAAAAAAATAAAAAAAAAAATACAACCTGAATAGTCAAGACCTTGTTGATGACAAAATTTTTGTCAAGGACCTTGGAGTACTCATCTCAAATGATCTAAGTGCTAGAGTCCACTGTAACTACATAGCTAAAAAGGCATTAAAAGTTGTTAACCTAATCCTGCATAGCTTTTTCTCCGGTAATATCACTCTACTAACTAGAGCATATAAAACATTTGCTAGACCAATACTTGAATACAGCTCATCAGTCTGGAACCCGCATTACATATCTGATATTAATACAATTGAGAAAGTCCAGAAATATTTTACGAGAAGTATCCTCCACTCCTCTATTTGTAGCAGAATACCTTATGCCACCAGACTTGAAATTTTAGACCTAGACAACCTAGAACTACACCGCCTTTGGTTCGATCTAAGTATAGTATATAAAATTATATATTGCAATGTCCTACCTACCTTCAGCTTCAACCAAAACAATACAAGAGTACAAAATAGATACAAACTAAAGATAAACCGCACCAAACTTGATTGCAGGAAATATGACTTTAGCAACAGAGTAGTCAATGTCTGGAATACTGTACCTGACTCTGTGGTTTCTTCCCAAACCCCAAAATCTTCAACATTAGACTGTCTACTATTGACCTCACCCCTTTCCTAAGAGGTCTGTAGGGGCATGCATAAGCACACCAAAATGTGCCTACCATCCCTGTCCTATTGTTTCTTTTTTTTCTTATTCGTATCCATTTCATGTATTTATAACCATGTTTATACTTATACCTGTTATCTAATAATTGTTTAACAAAATAAATAAATAAAAATAAATAATAAGAAGACAGAACTGTGTTTGTATTTCCTTTCTGCTTTCTTTTTTGATGCATGTTTAATAAAGCCAAGTTGTTTTCTCAAACATATCCCAAAGAAAGAAGCACATAACAACTGTAACATGAAGAACTCCAGTGCTGCAGTTGTGTGTTGAAAGCAGCACAGTCATTAGGAAATGCTATGGCTTTCACTCATACAGCACATCTGCTTCAAATAAGACATATGCTGCTTCACAACTAGCATAATTTGTCAAGCTTTTTTTTTCCTCCCCAAAATGGTAAAATATGCATGATTGGAGCATTCAAATAATCAACTGTTTTCACTAAACCGAAGCTTGATTGACAAAACATTGTTCAACTGGAAGGAGGAATTAATGACTTGATGGGACCATTAAACATCTGTTAAGCTTTTTTAACTCAATAAACCTAAGTGTTTTCATTAAAAATCAGTCGAACATGACTGGGGAAAATACTAAAAAACAAAACAAATAAAAAACCAAATCTGGATTCCTTAGTGGGTTTTGTGTGTTACCTCTATTTCTGCCCACTCTTTTTCCAACAGGGATAATTCCTTTTTAAAATATCTTGCATTTATTTCTACAATAAATCCATCTGTTCTTTTATATACATACATGCATAGCCACCATGCTTTGTCATGTCACATCTGGATTATTGAAATGCACTCTACATGAGTCTGCCTTTGAAGATGACCTGGGAACTTCAGCTTGTGTAACATCAGGTAGTTATGGACACACCATAGTTTGTCCCTGTAACACAGAATTCTGGGAGTTGAAGTCCTCTAGTCTTAAAGTTGTTAAGGTTGGAGACCCCTGGGGTAACATCCTAGTTTTACTTCTAGTTTAATTTCTAATAAATATCCATACAATTTTTTAATCATCTTTTCATCAGTACCTGTCAAAATCTTATCTAAATCAGTCAGTTTATCAGAGAAACCTTCTGTTTTAGAGTCTTTATCATACCTTGAATGTATTTGTGCATATGAAAACCAATTCATCTTTATACCTTGTTCCTCTAATTTTTGTATAGATTTAAGTTCACTCTTTTCATTCAATATTTCACCATATCTAACTGTTTGTTCCTTTTTATATATTATAGGATAAGAAAATGCTTCAATAGTCAATAGCCAGACTGGAATTTTCAAATAACATCGTCTTTAATCTTCTCCCAATTTAACCACAGAGACTCCCGTATATAATGTCTTCTAAAATACCCCTGTGTTTTAGTTCCTTTATACCATAAAAAAGCATGCCACCCCAACAACAGATCATGTCCTTCTAATGTCAACAATCTAGTATTTCTTAATGTTATCCATTCCTTAACCCACATCAAATTTGTAGCTTGGTAATACAACTCCCAATTAGGCAAACCAAAGCCTCCTCTTATTCTAGCATCTTGCAAAAGTTTTAACTTTATTCTCACTTTCTTACCTTGCCATATATATTTCAACACAATTTTATTTAAATCTTCAAAGTAGTTTTTTTCCAAGCCTAATTGGAATTGTTTGAAACAAATATAAAATTTTGGGTAATATATTCATCTTGATTGTTGATATTCTCCCTATTAATGACAGTTGTAAATTTTCCCATTTCTCCAAATCTAGTGCTATCTGCTGTTTAAGTTTGATATAATTATTCTCTTTTAATGTACTGCATCTTGCTGTCAAATAGATCCCCAAATACTTGATCTTATTTTATGCATGGTTTTATTGTACACTGTACAGGTATCTTGGCTGCTGGGTATATTTATTTTGGAAGTGGTTTTTTTGTAGGTTTTATTGTTTTAAAATGTTTTTATTATTGTCAGCTGTCTAGAGTTAGTGAGAGGGGCAACTAGAGGAAAGAAAGAAAGAAAGAAAGAAAGAAAGAAAGAAAGAAAGAAAGAAAGAAAGAAAGAAAGAAAGAAAGAAAGAAAGAAAGAAAGAAAGAAAGAGAAGGAAGGAAGGAAGGAAGGAAGGAAGGAAGGAAGGAAGGAAGGAAGGAAGGAAGGAAGGAAGGAAGGCCTCCCTCTCTGAGAGAATGCTAACTTTAGATTCATCTTCTCAGGGATGATTCTGATATCTTTGAAACAACTTAGCCCTGGATATCTAGACCACCTGCTCTTTATTACACTTGCAGAACGATGTAGAAAAGAGGCTTTTCAGAAAGCTGTGTGGGTTTGAGAAGAGCATGCTATCTATTGTATTATGTTGGATTGGTTGATTGGTTGGTAGATTGGTTGGTTGGCAAATTGATTGATTGCAATGTAAAAGTAAGTGCTGACTCCAAAGTGAATAGTGGGTTGGTCAGTCTTGAGCCCATAGTGAGAATACGGAGAGTTGAGCTGCGTTGACAAGACCAACGGAGAAACATTCCATCAGCATCGTAGTAAGCAAAATGGAAGCTGTCTCCCAAAGTTGACAACATGAAATGAAGTCCAAACAGAGTGACAGAATCTTGCTTCCGCAAAAGAACGCTGGTGAGAAGACATTTTAGGGGGTGGCAAACATAATCAGATGGCCACTTTGCTCAACGCCTCTCAACTGACATCCCCATCATTCCCACTACTTAGAACTGAAGTTGTAACATTGTCTCTAATCACAGGGGAAGCCTCAAAGAAGCCACCCAATCTTCAAATCATCCTGAAAAACTATGAAGCACCATAAAGCCCCCGGCTTGGCTTGGCTCCTTGGAGGCATCTCCATCAATGGGAGGGTTCGACTGAAAGATCGACAGATTGAAACATCCCTTTGTTCTCATGTCAGCATTGACTCCAGATCCCAAAAGACCACGTGCAATGTAATAAATGGATGATACCTGGCTGGGGACATGTCATCCCTTTCTCTAGAAGAGTTACAGATTAATTAAGTGGGATTTCTACCTTTATCCTGCAGCTCAGGTAAAATAAACTTTGGGTCTCGAGGGGCACTTTTGACATGCAATTTTCATGCATACATTTATCATAATGACATCATATTGATTCTTGAAGACAGAGGTAGGCAATCTTTTCCAGAAAGAAGATCTTATTCTGAAATGGAAGGTTGGGGTAGCATCTCGAAAAGTCAGGAGGGCCTGGGCAACAATTAAACTTGATTTTTATTTCCCTTTAAATGAAATTAATTAGAGTCGATATGATTATTTCCCAGGAATTCAATGCTAGTTTATTTTCACTGCAGTAACAAAGGAAATACAACATTTTGGAGAAACTCTGAAGTCCACATGGTGTCACGTGTCACAAAAGACCCCATCTCGTCCTAGTCATTAGTCAATCCTTTGCAATCAAATATTTCGAGAGAAAATTGCTCTTTTCTGCAAATTTTGCCATCCAAAATTTGCAGAGAAGAGCAATTAAGATGATTAAAGGCTGGAGACTATAACATACAAAGAACAGTGACAGGAATTGGGCATGGCTAGTCTAGAGAAAAGAAGGAGTAGGAGTGACACGATAGCAGTATTCCAGTATTTGAAGGGATGCCCCAAAGAAGTGGAGGGTCTACTTATTTTCCAAAGCACCAGAAGAGAAGAAACAATGGATGGAAACTAATCAAGGAGAGAAGCAACTTGGAATTAAGGAGAAACCTCCTAACAGTGAGAACAATTAACCAGTGGTTAATTCAGACTTTGGGGGTGCTTCATCACTGGAGGTTTATAAGAAGAGACTGACAGTCACTTGTCTGAAATAGTATAGGCATTAAATTTCTGTAAAAGATACAAATATTTATATTTATATTTATATTTATATTTATGTAGGTCTAGGTATGTTCAGGTCTTTTCCCATGTAAGATTAAGAGTATCTTGGCGACATTTCAGCAAGGTCCCACTCGCCATCCTCAGGCTGGTGCTTTCGGGTTTGTGCCAGCGCAAGCAGTGTGTGATCGGAGTTGCCTTCTCTCTATAAATACTGGTGGTGGGGGCTGGTGTGCTGGGCTGGTTGGCTGCGCTGCTGCCTCTTGATTGGTTGATGGAGTTGATGTTGGTATAATGGGCTGTGTGATGGCCTTGTGAGTTTTGTTGTGGAGATATCTTGGATCTTGTGTTGTAATCTCCTGGGTCATTTGTTTTGTAGTGATCTTTTTTCCATTAGCCTCTCGTGTTTTAATGGCTTGGGTAATGGGTTGTGTGATGGGCTTGCGAGTTCTTTTGTTGTGGTGTCCTGGGTCCTGAGTTGTAATCTCCTGGGTCGTTTGTATTTTGATCTCTTTTCCATGCAGTTTGCAGTTTTGTATGTGCCAAAATGTAGAGAATTACAGATTCCACAATGGAAGAGTGGATGGTGAAGTTAATAGAACTGGCCAAGATGTCGAAACTAACCATCTTGGTAGGGGTGGGATTCAAATTTTTTAACAACCAGTTATGTGGGCATGGCTTAGGTGGTGGGCGTGGCTTGGTGGTCATGTGATTGGGTGGACATGGCTTGGTGGTCATGTGATTGGCTGGGTATTTCCAACTCAATATCGATCACATCGAGGCACGCATCTTCTCGCCTGGCCTCTCATGACTATTGCAACAGTTGTAAGTGTGAAAAATGGTCATAAGTCACTTTTTTCAGTGCCACTGTAACTTTAAATGGTCATTCCACACAAGCAAAGTACCAGCAAAGGAGGGGGAAAAAGGCTCCAGGGAAGTTCCAGAGACAGGAAGTCTAGTCCTGCCAAGAATGTAATAAGGGTTAACGGAGAGGCAGTTTCTGTAAGCAACACCAGAATGTTTCCTTCCTGCCTTCCTTACAGGATTAGGCCAGTAATTTCTTCTAACAACCAGTTCTCCAAACTGCTTAAAATGTTAACAATCAGTTCTAGCGAATAGGTGCAAGCTGGTAGAATCCCACCCCCACATCTTGGTTAAAGAAAAGACTTTGCCTGAAAAAAAATGCAGGGATTGGAAATGTGGAAAGTACTTCTTTGAGAGGTTCATTCTATGCTGTCCCACTTAAAACCCTTTGACCTGTAGTCCCTTAATTGGGGTAAATTGTCAATTCATTTATGGATACCTACTTTCAAGAAATCCATGTTGATAGAAGCCTCATATAATATTATCTTTGGTGCAGAAATTGAAAGAGAAAGGAAAAAGAACTGGAAACATTGAAAGAAAACAGCACAAAGGGGTCATATGTAGATTGAAACAGGTTGTTAATATAGGACAGGCTATCGAGCACAATATTGAATTAGATGAGGAAAGAGCAATACTTTCTTTTTTGAAGTCCTGCTGTTTTTTTTCTTTGTTGTTGTTGTTAAATGGGCTTTTTAATGGAAAAAAAGGTAGTCTTTTTGAATTTTCAAAAAACTATTTTTACATTGTTTCTCAGGAGGGAAACAATATCCATGTAGTTTATAAGCACTTAATCATATGCAATAAAACTTTCAGCTGATTTTAAAAAAACAACAACCTTTTTAGAACGTTCTGTAATCATGATGATAAAAAGCAGGATGCAATAAATTAAACATCCGAATACCAATGCCAATTATTCAACAATGAATCAACAACTAAACTGGCAGCAGGCTAAATGCAAATGACACATCTTCTGGGGATTACCTGGAGGAAAATAAAGGAGGCAAATCTATTACTTTAGGGAGAGTGGCATAAATTTGGATTGATCATTGAAAGAAGAATAAGAATATAGATACACCTACCCAAATCATCTTTGATAGTCATCATCATCATCATTCTCCTCCCCCCCAGTCATTTTATTGTTCAAATAGGATTCAGTGGCAGAGGTGATTGAATGATTGAATGAATCATTCATTCAATCGTTCATTCGTTTGTTCGTTCATTTGTTCATTCATTAATTCATTTTATATAGCCTTCCATCTAAAATATTTGACTCTGGATGACTATAACTTCATAAGGAGGAGGAGGAGGAGGAGGAGGAGGAGGAGGAGGAGGAGGAGGAGGAGGAGGAGGAGGAGGAGGAGGAGGAGTTGAATATGATGTATTAAGTTTCTCACCATGGAATCAATTTCACAAGATGCATGAGGGGGTATTCATGTGCCATGTCTGAAATTAAGGGTTATCTGTTCTCTTATACATTTGGTTTTAATAAAACTTTTGATCTTTGACATGTTATTGAAAAAAATAGTCTCCTGGTAATGGTTACATAAATATTGTTTTCTGTGTAGTTCTCCTTTTTCCTAAGTATGTTTATTTGGAAAAAGAAAGAAAGAAATGTATTTAACCTATGTTAAGTGAAGACTTAGTCTCAGAGAGGCGATAACATTTACCAAATAAATAAAAGGAAACCAAATGCTGTCTAAAGGGCACCTGTTCTTCTTCAGTATCAAATACTTTTGCTGCCTTGTGATTGGAAAAGCCTTTGAGGTAAAGCCCATCTGAGCCACCGAAAGCTCAGAGGCTTCGGGGACCTAGTTATTTCTCAGCAGGATTCAAGATCTACAGTCCTCCCAATTTTGTTTGCCTTGTTTGTTTCCAGGGCTCCAAGTGTTAGTTGCTTTTTGAAGCTGTCCTTAGATTTTGAAACTGAGGGAGAGGATCAGAGTAATGAGTCAGAAGCAACCATCCTATCTGATGAGCAGCTTCAGGTTACTATGGCAACAGCAGGTGTACCAGAACTGAACCCCCTTGTGAGAAAAGGTGAGGAAAACAGGAAGGAGGAGGAGAAGGAGAAGGAGAAGGAGAAGGAGAAGGAGGAGGGGAGGAAGGAAGGAAGGAAGGAAGGAAGGAAGGAAGGAAGGAAGGAAGGAAGGAAGGAAGGAAGGAAGGAAGGAAGGAAGGAAGGAAGGAAGGAAGAAGGAAAAAGGAGGAGGAGAAGGAGGAGGAAGAGGGAAGGGAAGGGAAGGAGAATACGATCACTTCTATCATCTTTCACTGCCATGGAAACACATAGGACTTGATATCCTTGGATTCTGTGATTCTTCTTGAGTCATGATCAAAAGGTCTAAAAGAAGAGTTAGCCTAAACTAATTAAATTAAAAAATGGTTTAATTTTCATTTGAAAGAGATTAAAAACTTGCAAGGTTGAACCAAAGGGCTTTGAGGACGAGATTGCAGTATTACATAGAATTGCTGGGAAGGCTTTGTGAATTTTGTGGCAGAAATTTTTTCTCCTTGCAGGATTTCTTTATGTACCAAATTTGGACTTGCTGGGATGTCCTCTTCAAAAGTCTGGACTCTCAACCAAGTACAAACCAAGTCTGGTCTTCCTTAGCTTTTTGTTGGCATTAAAGTTGAAGATGGGAATTCAACTCTTGACGCACGTAGATCCGAGATGTTTTCTTTTGCACCCTCCTTTAATGATTCCTCCAAGAAGCACAGAAATACACAATCATATGGACACACACTTCATTTCTTCAATAGGTGTTCACAGTCACAACTACTTGGACTATGTCTGGCCCTTTGGCTATCTTTGTCCAGCTCCCGTGGATTTATTTTATTTTGAAGGCAACTTCGATTTTTATTTATTTAATTTTGTGTGCACAATGTGCATCCCTTCACACCTTCACAGCCCCCTTGCTGTTGGCCTTCCACAAGAGTCCCCATTTCTCATGGGGCTCTTTGGCAACATTAATTGCCCTCCCCTGATTTAGATCTTTTCTTCTTGCAGAGTATGGGGACCAGAAATCACAGATTGGAGCTGAACATTCACTTTCTCACACAGAAAATATTTGCCTAGTTGCCAAGGCAAGGCAAAGATGGATTTTTTTTTTATTTTTTATTTTTGGTATTACAAGTCAAAACGAAGGAGAAAAATGTCACCTTGGTGAAAACAGATCTTTCAGGAACTTCAGAATACTTTTTTGGGGGGTGGCTGCAGACATCAAAAGGATGGTAAGGCCTTTTGAAATCTGACACAGGTCCTCATAAGCAAGTCTGTGAGTCAGTGCTGTGGAATTTTGTTTCCATACAAGAACTTTTTGGGTTGTTGCTGAAAGGATGCTAGAGGGCTGCAGACAAATATTCTATTCAGTTTGTTGCTAATATACACTCAAGGCTTCACCTTCTCTTTTCTCCATCTCAGTCAGTCCTGGGTCTACTACGCAAACATTGGCCCCACCACGACAGGGAGGGATATCATTCCCTGTTTGCAGAGGAGGCAGGCTTGGCAAAGGCATCTTGTCCCCAGGAAGGGAGCCTCATTTCCACTGTTTGGAAGAGAAGAGCTGCAAGGGACAGGTGGGCAGCGACCAGAGGCCATGGGAAAGGCGATCCTATTGCTGCCAGGCTTGAAGGTTCAACCCGACCCCCCACCTGGCTTCTCTTTGTGGAAGAGGTGAGGAAGGCCCTCTTGTTCTTGACCCAATCTTTTTTCACTTCTTTGTTGGTCTCTTATTCTCCCTCTGGTTAGCGTTGGTTCTTTTCAGTCCATGAAGCTGGAGTATCATGTCATTTGTATCAATATAATGGGCAGTCATTTCATCGCCTTTGTTAATAGGGAAGCATTCTACTTTATTGGAAATTCCTTTCTTTCCCTTTTTCCTTTCCTCTCCTTCCCTCCTTCCTTTTCTCTCTCTTTTTCTTTTTCTTTTTCTTTCTTTCTTCCTTCCTTCCCCCTCTCTCTTTCTTTTTGTTCTTTCTTCCTTCTCTCCACATTCTTCTTTCTTTCACTTTTCTTTTCCTTTCTTTCTTCCTTCCCTCTCGCTTTCTTTCTTTCCTTCCTTCTCTCTCCATTCTTCTTTCTTTCTCTTTTCTTTTTCTCTCTCACTTTCTTTCTTTCCTTCTCTCTCCATTCTTCTTTCTTTCTTTTTCTCCCACCCTTCCTTCTGTATTTCTTGCCATTTCCAACTTTTCCAAATGCCCGGAGTTTTTTCTATGAATCTCTTCCCTAACATACATGACCAAGCTGTCAACTTTAATTCTCCATGAAACTTTTTTTTTATTTAGTACAAATTTCCCTGATGTTATTATTGTTGCATAAATTGCTACAGTGAGATAAATTTCATGTTGCTAGCACTTTTTTAAAGAACATATTAAAAAAAAACAATTTTGGATGTAACTTCACAAATCATATGTTTTTTTCAGGCACATTTTCCAAATAATGGTGGTGTTTGTGCATGCACCAGTTTTGACTGGAGAAAAGTGAATCATATCTAACAGCCAGTCACTGTATACACAGCATGTCCATTGTCAGAGGGGGCAATGCAATGGCTGAGCATTGGGCTCAAAGTTAAATAGTGTCAGACCTGGATTGTGTTGGGATGGAGAGAGATCAACAGGAATTCTCAGAGCTGTAAGTGATAAAAGAAATCCTGGGGAAAAAAACAATCATAAACCTCCTGGCCATTTATGCAAGGAAACCCCAAGAAATATCCCATGTAATCATCAAGACTTTTATCTGTACCAAGCCTAGAAAACAAAAGTTTGCTGTCATAACCTCCAACGATTGTCTACATCTTCATATAGTTAATGACTGATGATTGCCACTATTTCTAAATATTATGGCAGAAATGAGGAGACTGTTAATGTGTAAGATAATCAAAAGTTCTGGAGGCGGAGCTGGCGTCACGACAATATGGCATGTGATCCTGGAGGTCTGAGATTGCTGCTGATATCTTTGCTCCTGGACGGTCCAAGTGGATCTAAACCATCCTGAAGAGATGGTGAATGTAAAGAGCGCATCCTGTCGATCCCAGGGATATCGCAAAGTCCCTGGTAGATCCAGGAGAAGCTCTTTTTGCCAGCAGCAAAGAGGCAGCCATTAAAGCTGCTGAAGTTGGGACAGCTCCAAAATGAAAGAGAATGAATTTTTTTTCCCTTTTTTAATTAATTTTTATTATATTTTGCTTGGAAAAGGAGGGGGAAAGTGAAAGCTAAAGAAACTTTGTAACACTGCCAACTAGAGGTTTGGAAATATTCTACTTCTCTTTTGACCAGACAAAGCTCAGAAAGAACTGAGACTTTGTTTCAAGGACATTGCGTGCTTGATAAGATAGAGGGGAAGAGCACAGAAGAGTATTATTGCAGGTGCTCTTCTGGGTTTCTATCAACAGCTGGACTCTGGTGTTGAAGTTTAGGAAAAGAAAAGGTGATAAGTCTTTGGAGAAGACAGTTATAACAAGAGCCTTGGACAATTAAACAAAGTGCAGTGTGCTCTTTTTATTCTTTCTAAACTGTGCTACCCCTCCTCATCAATTTACTTTTTTTTGTAATAGCTATTTGGACTTTTGGCTCTCTGGAACTTGCCTTTGTTTTTGTTTTTCTTGTCTTTGGAAGTTACATTTCTACGCCTGCTTTTTATTTTAAAGGAAAAGCTTTAGTATTAACATTTCCCTTCCTTTTCTTTTTAAGGGAGTAGCCTTTTCTCTCTCTCTCTCTCTCTCTCCCTTCCTGGTATTTTTGTCTTTCCATCCACCTTCCATATTGGTTTTTCTTTCTTTCTTTTTTGGTTTATTTTTATACATCCTTTTATATTTGAAACCTCTTAATTGGATTAAGGTGTTGAAGAACCTGAAGAATTTTTCTTTTCTTTTTTAGCCTTTTTCTTTACTTTTTTGCCTTTTTTAGGATTTTACAACTTTTTCTTTTCTGTGTGTTTATGGTCTTCTCCTTCATTTTTGAATTTTTACTGCCATCTAACTAACCGATTGGATTAAGGTATACAAGAACCTGAAGAAATTTTCTCTTCTTTTTTATTATTATTACTATTTGGCTTCTTTTTTCCTACTATTTTTATTTCGAACTGCAATTGGTCATTCCACAATTGGATTAAGGTTTAGAAGAACCTGAAGATTTTGAATTGCTCAAAATGAGTAGGAAATTAACAGCTCCTGGTTCTTCAACTTCTACTTCCTCCTCTCCACCATCTGGAGGACAACATTCAATACAGACAATGTTAAGGCAAGAAAAAGAACAAGAAAAAGTGACCCTGCAGATGATTATGCAAGGAATTCAAAATATTCAAACAAGATCAGAGAATATTGAAAATAGAATTGAACAAAGAACAGGGAAAACTGATGAAAAAGTGGAGAACATCCAACAAATGATGATGAAGTATGATGAGAGACTCCAAAAAATTAAAGAAGAAGATAAACAAAGAGACAATAAGATTGGAGACATTGATAACAGATTAACTGTGGTTGAACAAGATAAAAGTGGTATGCTGAGATGGGAGATGGACAGATCAGAATTTTATTTTAGATTCCAAAACATAGAGGAAGAAAAAGGACAAAATCTAGCTGAGATAATGATAGAAATATTGGCTGAAGCTTTGGAAATAACTGAAGAGAAGATGATGGATGGAATAGATGAGGTTTATCAAGTCTTCACAAAATATATGATGAGAAATAGCTTACCAAGAGAAGTTCACATCAGATTTAAAAAGAAAGCCATTAAATGCAAATACTGCAAGTGGCAAGAGAGAAAACATTGAAATACAAAGATAAGGAGATTGTGGCCTTGAAACAAGTATGCAGAAGAGTGAGAGAGATGAGAAGAGAAAACCGATTTTTGACCAAATTGCTACTTAAAAAAGAGGTGAATTATAGATGGCTGATTCCAGAAGGTTTAATGTTCACATGGCAAGATCAGAGATATAGAATTGACTCAATTGAGAAAGCTGAATCATTTTACACAGAATTTTTTAAGAGGGGAGGAAGAGACAGAAAAAGAAATTTCACTAATTGAATTCCAAGAGGACTCCCAAACGATGACTGAAAAAGAAGAAGGTGCAGTAGGTGGGAAGGAGGAAGCCAAAGAACAACGTGAACCAAGATCCACGAGAGCACCATGGAAGAGAAAAAATTGATTACAATTAATATAAATGGACTTAACTGAGCCGTTGAAAGAAGGAAAACCTTTCATAAATTGGAGAAATTAAAATTTGATATAATCTGCCTACAAGAAGTACATATTAAAAAACAATATGAACAATTGTCGATACAGCCAAAATTAGGGAAAATATTCACTTCCTTGACACAATGTAAGAAAAGAGGAGTGGTTTTATATATTAAAGAGACCATTCCAGGGAAGTTGATTTATACTGATGATGACGGAAGAATATTAATGGTGGAAATAATGGACAATAATACGAAAACACTCCTGATTGCAATTTATGCCCCAAATGACAATCAAGAAGAATTCTATAAAAAATTACACATGAAAATAATTGAACTGGACTATGTTAATACAGTTATGATGGGAGACTTTAATGGGATTGTAGACAATAAACTGGACTATACAGCACAGAAAACAATAAAGCAAAACAGAAAAACTCTCCCTAAATCTTTTCTTTTAAATGGTAGATGAAATAAACTTAAAAGATACATGGAGAGAAAGAAATGCTAAAACTAAACAATACACCTTCTATTCAAATAGACACTTATCATGGTCCAGAATAGATATGATATGGATGTCAACAGAATTGTTAACTAATATTCAAGAAATAAATATTGAAACACTTGGGCAGATCACAATCCAATGACAATTAAATGGAAAGGACAAAGAAGAAGATCTAGATGGACATTAAATAATACTATTTTAAAGGAAAAAGACTTCACACAGTGGATGGAGAAAGAATTGGCCTTTTTCTTTGGAGAAAACAAAAAAGAAGATACATCAATCCAGAATGTATGGGATACAATGAAGGCATATGCCAGAGGCTTGATAATAGACTATACAAGGAAAAGAAATACCATGAAAAGATTAGCCTCTAAGACATTAGAAGATGAGTATAAAGGACTTGAAAAAGAGCTACAGGAAATGCCACAGAAAAAGGACATTAAGTTAAAAATGGATAAAACCAAACATAAAATGGGTTTAATAGAAAAAGAAGAATTAGCACAAAAAATAGAGGTGCTAAACAGAACTACTTTGAAGATGCAAATAAACCAGGTAGATGGTTAGCATATAAACTGAGAAAGGAAAAAGAATCAAGGAAAATATTGCAATTAATAGATGACCAAGGCCAAGTTTGCTATGGTAGTAAAGAGAAGAAGGAAATCATTCGAGACTATTATGGGAAACTATATGCACAAGAGAATATTGATGAGGAAAGAGTTAAACAGTATTTACAGAATGCTAATTTACCCCAAATACCTAAAGAGACTGAAACAATGTTAGAAAGCAATATAACAATGATGGAGTTAACTGAAGCACTTAAGAAGCAAAATAATGGAAAGGCACCAGGCCCAGATGGACTTCCGGCAGAATTTTATAAAACATTACAAGAATCATTGAACTTTCCATTGCTAGAAGTTATGAATGAAGTTATGTTAAAGAAGAGGATACCTAAATCATGGTCAGAAGCTTATATCACACTTATTCCTAAAGAAGAGACCAATCCATTACAAATCAAGAACTATAGACCTATTTCTCTATTAAATGCAGATTATTGCTTCAATATTGGCAGAAAGACTCAAAAAATACTTAAATAATTTTATCCATCCTGATCAAAATGGATTTCTGCCAAAGAGACAAATTAAAGATAATATGAGAATAATCTTGGACACTTTGGAATACTATGAGGCACACCCTGAAAAACAAATGACTCTGATATTTCTAGATGCACAGAAGGCATTTGACAATGTGAATTGGCAATTCATGTTGTTACTGCTGGAACAGATGGGCTTTGCTAGAAAATTTACTCAAGCAATAGAAGCTATATATCATAAACAGACGGCAAAGGTAATGACAGAGGGAGAACTGACAGATTCTATCAATATAAGAAAAAGAACAAGACAAGGGTGCCCACTATCACCTCTGTTGTTTGTGTTAACTTTGGAAGTGCTAAATAGAAATATTAGAGATGAAAAGGATATAAAAGGGATGAAAATTAAAAAGGAATAATTTAAGTTGCAAGCATTTGCAGATGATCTGGTTTTTATCTTAGAAGACCTACTTGAAACAGCATCAAAATTGATAGAAAAGATAGAGACATATGGAAAGGTGGCTGGTTTGAAAATAAATAAAGATAAGACAAAGATCTTGACAAAGAATATGCTATCAAGACAAAAGGAAGAACTGGCAGACCTATTGAAAATTCAGGTCACAAATAAGATCAAGTATTTGTGGATATATTTGACAGCAAGATCCAGTACACTAAAAGAGAATAATTATATCAAACTTAAACAGCAGATAGCGCTAGATTTGGCGAAATGGGAAAATTTACAACTGTCATTAATAGGGAGAATATCAACAATCAAGATGAATATATTACCCAAAATTTTATATTTGTTTCAAACAATTCCAATTAGGCTTGGAAAAGATTACTTTGAAGATTTAAATAAAATTGTGTTGAAATATATATGGCAAGGTAAGAAAGTGAGAATAAAGTTAAAACTTTTGCAAGATGCTAGAATAAGAGGAGGCTTTGGTTTGCCTAACTGGGAGTTTTATTACCAAGCTACAATTTTGATGTGGGTTAAGGAATGAATAACACTAAGAAATACTAGATTGTTGACATTAGTAGGACATGATCTGTTGTTGGGGTGGCATGCTTTTTTATGGTATAAAGGAACTAAAACACAGGGATACTTTAGAAGACATTACATATGGGAGTCTCTGTGGTTAAACTGGGAGAAGATTAAAAGACAATGTTATTTGGAAATTCCAGTCTGGCTATCGACTATTGAAGCATTTTCTTATCCTATAATATACAAAAAGGAACAAACAGTTAGATATGGTGAAATATTGAATGAAAAGGGTGAACTTAAATCTATACAAAAACAAGAGGAACAAGGTATAAAGATGAATTGGTTTTCATATGCGCAAATACATTCAAGGTATGATAAAGATTCTAAAACAGAAGGTTTCTATGACAAACTGACTGACTTAGATAAGATTTTGACAGGTACTGATGAAAAAGTGATTAAAAAATTGTATGGATATTTATTAGAAATTAAACTAGAAGAAGAACAAGTTAAAGAAACTATGATTGCTTGGGGGAAGAATTTTGGATATGGGATTGATCTAGAAAAATGGCAAAAATTGTGGTCTCAAAATTATAAAATGACAATGTCAACAGCATATAAAGAAAATTTGTATAAGATGTTTTACAGGTGGCACTTTCCCCCAACAAGAATAGCAAGAATGTTCAAGAATAAATCCGAAAAATGTTGGAAATGTCATCAGACACCTGGCTCATATTACCATATGTGGTGGACGTGTGCGGATGCTAAAAAATACTGGACTAAAATCCACATGTGGTTGGAAAAAATGACAAAAAAACATAGATTTGAAACCAGAAATATTTTTATTGGGAATTTTACCTGAAATATATAGTAAAGACTTGAAATACCTGATTGTAAATGTATTAACAGCGGCTAGGATTGTATTTGCTAAAAACTGGAAAAATGAGAAAATACCATCACAGGAGGAAATCATTAAGAAAATATTGGAATGTGCTGAAATGAGTAGATTGACATTTGAAATTAGAGAACAAGATGATAAACAATTTTATATAATTTGGGATCTATTCTATCAATGGTTAGACAATAAAATATAGTAATGAAATAGGTAGACTTTTAGAAAATAATAAATATATAAAGATGTATTCTTTTCTTATTATTTATTTATTTATTATTTATTTGATTTGCCAATTGTTTACAAGATAATAAGTATAAGTGTATACATAGTTGTGAATACATGAAATGGGTACATATAAGAAAATAAAAGAATAAGAGAAACAATAGGAAGGGACGGTAGGCACGTTGGTGCGCTTATGCACGCCCCTACAGACCTCTTAGGAAAGGGGTGAGGTCAATAGTAGACAGTCTAAGGTTAAAGTTTTTGGGTTTGGGGAAGAAACTACAGAGTCGGGTAGAGTATTCCAGACATTGACCACTCTATTGCTGAAGTCGTATTTCCTGCAATCAAGTTTGGTGCGGTTTACTTTGAGTTTGTATCTATTGTGTGCTCTTGTGTTGTTATGGTTGAAGCTGAAGTATTCATTGACAGGTAGGACATTGCAATGTATGATTTTATATACCATGCTTAAGTCAGACCGAAGACGGCGTAATTCAAGGTTTTCTAGTTCTAGAATTTCAAGTCTGGTGGCATAAGGTATTCTACAACGAGAAGAAGAGTGGAGAACTCTTCTTGTGAAATATTTCTGGACTTTCTCAATTGTGTTAATATCAGATACGTAATGAGGGTTCCAGACTGATGAACTGTATTCGAGTATTGGTCTAGCAAATGTTTTGTATGCTCTGGTTAGTAATGTGATATTACCAGAGAAAAAGCTACGTAGGATTAGGTTAACAACTCTTAATGCCTTTTTGGCTATGTAGTTGCAGTGGGCTCTAGCACTTAGATCATTAGAGGTGAGTATTCCAAGGTCCTTTACAGAGCTTGGGTCATCAACAAGATCTTGGCTATTCAGCTTGTATTTTATTTTCTGATTTATTTTGCCAATATGTAGGACAGAGCATTTATTTGTTGAGATTTGAAGTTGCCATTTGATTGACCATTCAGATACATAGTCAAGATCTTTTTGTAGGGTAGCAGTATTGTCTGTGGTATTGAACAGCTTTACATCATCAGCGAAGAGAACGCAATTGCTCTTAATATGATCACAGAGGTCGTTTATGTAGAGTATGAAGAGAGTTGGTCCTAGAACACTGCCCTGGGGGACACCACTATTGACAGGTACTGGATTTGATAGGACGCTCCCGATTTTGACCATTTGTTGTCTGTTTGACAGGAATGCTTCTATCCAGTTATTCAGTTGTCCAGAGATACCATAGGATTTTATTTTTAGGAGTAGTTTGTCGTGTACCACTGAATCAAAGGCTTTACAGAAGTCTATGTAGATTGCGTCTATTGCTTTGCCTTGGTCGAGTTGTGTCGTCCATATGTTTTTGCAGTGTAAGAGTTGCAGATTACAGGATAGTTTTTTTCTGAAACCAAATTGTTTATTGGAGAGTAGGTTGTTTGTCTCTAAGTGGAGGATGATGGATTGGTTAATAATTGATTCCATGACTTTACAGGTGACGCAGCATAAGGAGATTGGCCTGTAATTTTCAAGTAGGCTTGGGTCTCCCTTTTTGAAGATGGGGATGACTGTGGCTTGTGACCATAGGTTAGGCAAGGAGCTGGTCCTGAAAGATTTTTCAAAGATTATGCTTAGAGGTTTGGCTATGGCAGTGGATAGCTTTCTTAAGAAGTAGGCACATATTCCATCCGGTCCAATAGATAGAGATGGTTTTAGATTGCGTAGTGATTTTTTAACATTGTCTTCTGTGAAATCGATATGTATTAGATCATTGTTGTTATCTGTGGTACGGCTAGGAAATACTGGGCATGATCCATTGCTGTTTACAAATACTGAGCCGAAGAATGTGTTAAAGAGTTTGGCTTTAATGGTGTCGTCGTTGCAGTCTTTACCATCAGGTCCTATCAAGGGAGGGATGGACCTTGAGTCTTTTAGTTTGTTGTTTACAAAATTGTAAAAAGCACGGGTGGAATTGGTGCTTAGAAGGTTTTCCTCTTGTTTAATGTGATAATTGGTGCATTCGGTCTTTATCTGGTGGCATAAATTTTTGTATCTGTTTTTGAAATTGGCAACGTGACCAGATTTGTTTTTCCGCCAGAGTGATCTCTTTTTGGATTGAAGTTTCCTTATTGATATGGGTAATCTGCTTTTTGTTTTGTTTTGGGAGTTGTTGTTGGAACATATAGTTTGATGACTCTTTTGACTTCAAGTAAAAATATGTTGTAATGGTCTTCAACGGTATTGCATCTAGTGAATAGAGATTGCCAATCAAGGGATGAGAGATCGTTGTCTATAAGATCATAGTTGCCTTTTTTGAAGTTATAATTGGGGATTACATCATTGTGGTGATTTTTGTGTGGACGTATGTTGAGACAAAAGTCAATCATATTGTGGTCACTACTGGAAAAGGGTTCTTTAGTTTGTATTCCGTAAATTAAATTCAAACTATTGCAGAAGATGGGATCGAGGCAGTTGTTTAGTCTAGTATTGTTGGTTACTAGTTGTTCCAGTCCCAGATTTGTAATAACATTGTAGAAGGTTGTGTGTATGATTTCAGTTGTACAATCATTTAGGGTCCAGTCAATATGAGGCAGATTGAAATCACCAAGAAGGATAAAAGGGTATGGGCAGGATGCAGCCCATGTTAGTAATGTATTTAGCTTGTTTACATGTTCAATGTCATAATCAGGTGCTCTGTAACATAGTAAGAATCGAATTGTGATATTTGAGGATAGTTCACAGATGATGGTTTCAGGAAGGGCAAGCTCCTGGGTAACTTGGATATTTTTTAGATGTAAGGATTTTTTATAGAATATAGCATCTACAAAATGATTCTAGGATAGATCTGGGATGATAATATGAATTGTCATAAAACAAATTAAGTAAAATAGGATCATTTTGTAAAACATGAATGAATAAAAGTATAGTCAAATGATTGATTAATAATGATATTAATGTATTTAATATTTGATTGAAAACACGAGATTATATACAATGTAATTGTAATTGAAAACTATGAAATGGAAGCACAAAACAATTTGTAAACCAACCGGCACACTGTATGTACATAAATGGAAGATGACTTGATGTTTTTATGTTTTGTTTGTTTATATTTGTTTTAAAAACCCATAATTTTTTTTTTAAAAAAGACTATTGGCAACGAAAAAAAAAGTTCTGTGGGGATTGCATTGCAGCATTCTAAAGTTTGGGAGACAGTAGAAAGTTTGGAGTTTGGGGACAGTAGAAAGGCTCAGTAGAATAAAAAGCTGGCAAATAATTTCATTCATGGTTCAAAAGAAAACAGACGAAAGAGTTTTCCGTTCAGTGAACTCACCAATTAAAACCTTGAGTAAGATAGAGGGTTGGATTAGAAGACCTCCAACTCAATGAAGAAGAAGAAGAAGAAGAAGAAGAAGAAGAAGAAGAAGAAGAAGAAGAAGAAGAAGAAGAAGAAGAAGAAGAAGAAGGAGGAGGAGGAGGAGGAGGAGGAGGAGGAGGAGGAGGAGGAGGAGGAGGAGGAGGAGGAGGAGGAGGAGGAGGAGGAGGAGGAGGAGGAGGAGGAGGAGGAGGAGGAGAAGGAGAAGGAGAAGGAGAAGGAGAAGGAGAAGGAGAAGGAGAAGGAGAAGGAGAAGGAGAAGAAAATGATACATGTGTCCTGGTGCCTGCTTCAAAAAGTATTCAGATAAACACTAAACTGTGGTAGCTGTTTTACATGTAGAGCAGTTGTTAATCCACACATGTTCATTTATAGAGTCTCTGCTGTCTCTTTTACAATTTGTCACCCCAGATAAAACTCCTGAAGATGTGTCTGAGGTAAAGAGTCCCAAAGTCAAACAATAAGGATTACACAAAGAGATCCCCAATCTTTGAATGCCATCCTTCATACTTCCAGTCCTTTTTTCACCCACCTTTCTGGGTTTTTTTGAAGAGCAATATGCATGGAAGCTAAAAAATAAATAAATAACCACCTCCTAATGATATTTTGCATTTTTAATAGTTGTGCAGCGCTTTGAAGATTTTAAAAACGCTACCGGTGGTGGAACGTCTCTGCGTAATCTCCTTTCATCTTGAAAGCATCCCATAATGCTTCTAAAAGGAGAGGACCCCTTGCTCTTTCACAATCCATAACCATCACCCAGATGGAAAAGCTGTAAGGAAAAAAGAAAGCTCACCCAGTCTGCGGATTAAGCAACGTTGAAGACAAAGGCCACAACTTAAGGTGTTCAACGTGGCTGGTCTTAAAGCAGCAATTTGCCCGCACTGACATCTTTAAATCTTTGATGGACAGGAGATCTTGGGGAGGGGGCAGAATTTCTTAGCCCCTCTGGTAAGAAGTAATGCTCTAATTTTCAAATCAGGCTGTTGCTGGAAAATGCTAGCCCACCTTGAGATGTCCACATTGGATGAATTCAGTGAGTTTGAAAGGGAAAAAAAGACACATATCGATCCTTCTCGTGCGCACAGGTTCTTTTTTCCAGTACAGAAATTTGGAAAGCTCCTTGCTATGGAGCAAAGAAAATGTATGGAGATGGAAGTCAGAGACAGATACAAGGAGGTGGTTTCTTGGCTTTCTTCTCATGGTTATTTATTGTGGTGTGGTCCTTTGCAGCTCATCTTCCTCATCAATTTGAAGAGCATGATCCCTGCTCCTCTCTCTGCAACAGAGGTCCATTGTTATCAAGAATCCCTTCTTCTCCTGGAGGACATGACAGAATGGAGCTGCCTAGGAGGTTTTGGCATGAACTCATTTTGTGGAAAGAAGCAAGATAGAAGAGGGAACTAATGACTTACTATGGATTTGGACATTTAAAAGAGACAAAAGGGATGGGAAGAGTAAAATTCCAATTGCCTGATAGGAAGAAGGGTGGAAGTAAAAAAAAAAAATCTATTGTCTTTTTCACTTGTTTCCTAACTTTTTTTTTATGATTTTGTTTTAATGTTTGATACTTTTATTGTACTTATGCATTCATATATGCATACAGTAGAATCATACTTCTGTCCTCTATCTATCTATCTATCTATCTATCTATCTATCTATCTATCTATCTATCTATCTATCTATCTATCTATCATCTATCTATCATCTATCATCTATCTATCATCCATCCACCCACCAACCCACCCACTCACCTATCTATCTATTTACCTACCTACCTATCATCTTTCTCTCCCTCCCTCCCTCCTCTGTCTCTGTCTTTCTCTCTCTCTCTCTCTCTTCCTTTCTCACCTTTACATGACTTCGTCAACCTTGGGGTCCCCTCCCAGATTTCATCTCTGATGTTGCTGTTACTTGGCATTGCTACATCTATCGACTCTCCTCTGGTCCTTCTCTACTACGGATTGATTGCCTGGTACCTGTCTGCCTATCTGGATCTGGAAGTCCTACAGGATCTTCATCCTGTCATTCTCCAAAACCTTCTGTAGAATCTCCCATCTGGACTTGGGAGAGTCTGGCCCCAGCAGAGATGGTGCAGATGTTCCTGTACAGAATCAGCTGCTTGGTTGTGCTGCTCACCTGTGTGCTGTTCCTGACTGCATCTTACACCCTGCCCCTCAGTGTCGGACTGTCTCTGATGCCTCTCTGCACAGTCTGCACCTGCCTGTCTAGTAGTAGTGGTAGACTTTTGCTTCAATGGACTTGGTGTTCTCGTGCAGCTGTGATCAGAGCTTCAGTGCTGTCTTTTAGTCCAGCACTTTCCAGTCCCTGGTTGTGTCTGCCCCTTCAAGCTATTTCTTGGTGATAAATCCCATGCAGGGACTTGTCTTGTTTTGGCACTTCCTCTGCTTGATCTTCTTCTGATATACATATATTAGAAGTGTATACAACTCTGTATAATTGCAATTCTTCTGCAGACCTGAACAATGCTTCAATGGCCAGGACATAAATAAAGGAGTTTGCTGTCACAAGACGGGAAATGGCCACTGGCTTATATAACTGTGAAAGGAGATAACACTGACATGAAGGATGGGCACTTCATCAGCAATTATCCATGATGGCTAAGTCAATATCCCATAGTCAGAGGACACACAACTCAGAATCAATACTAGTTGCTGAAAAACAAAACTTTTGCCTTTGAATTGTGCTTATAGAATTCCAATAAGCAGCTGGCTATGCTGTATGGAATGAAAAGATGATCACTCTTATATTTGGATGGTTTTTGTGAGGCATGAAAAACCAGGTCCACACACAGAAATCCCAAAATACTGATTTATTGCTAAAGCCAATGCCCATGAATCTTCTCAAACTTAATGGTTTATACCTGGATAACACTAGATAAGGGGCAATGGCATTCAAGGGAAGTTGGAATTAATTCTCTTGTGACTACATAATGATTCTAGATTAATATCTCATTTAACTCCTCCCCCAGCTCTGCCTACCTCTCTCCTTCAGTTTTCATCCTTCTTCCTTTTAGTTATTCACAATTGCAATAAGTGCCTGACAGGAAATTTTTTGTCATTGTGCTAGTGCTCTGAAGTCTTCCTGGCTTCCCAAACTTCCATGACTTAGGGAAGACTTTCATGGGGGAATTTTCCATGAGGGGAACATCAACATTGACAAGATGGTAGATGGGGCACTCTTGCCCCTTTTGAAAGTGTTTGTGTGTGTGTGTGTGTGTTTGTGTGGCAATGCATATATAAAAGAGGCACATCATGGAATGCTCTATAGATATAGACTTTGTATGGATAGATATAATGCGGTATGGGAGTCATTTATACAGAATTTTTTTTAAAGGTAGCTGAATAAATGTATCATAAATGTGTAAGTCTTTTTTTGATAGATTTTTGTCTTCCTTTCATTGTCATATTGCATTAAACAAGTATATATAGAGTAGTAAGTGATTATTGTTATAATGACATATGTTTCTTCTTTGTCATTTTTTTTTGCTTTTTCATTATAGCATGTTTACACATGTTCTTTTTTCCTTCTCTTTAACAATGTATGTAACACCATCACTATCACTATTATTTTGGGTTTTTTTTTTATTTTTTTCTTTGCTGCTCTTTGATTTATTAATTAAAAAGCAATAAAATAAATAAGGTTGAGACCTCTGTGGTGTTTATATTCAACAGCGAACTCGCTCCATTCAGCTGGTTTTTTATGTCAACATTTAGAGTTGCTAGCTTAACCTTAGTAGATATTTAAACGGAGGTTATTTTCAGCCATGAAATGCCAAGTTTCCATTTAAATGATGTCACTGTTTCTCACAAGACATACTGCCTGGGCACAATGGTCAGAAGTGCAAATGGGATCTAAGCAGGTGAGAACTATATTCCCACTGCACAGAAGGGTACTACTGATAAGAAAAATGTCCCTGTATAAATAAGTGTTGCACTGGGTTTTTTGCATGGGTTTTTTTTGCTTGCAAAATGTCTTGTAAATTGATTCATAGGCTCTGTATAAATCTCAGCTTGGTTCTGTTAGGAATGTTCCTCCCAATCACCCCAACTAATGTTATGTGTGATATTAAAAGGGAGACAAAAATCTATCAAAACAGGCTTAGCCCAGAAACTAAATTAGAAAACGTGTTACAGAATTTATCTGCAGAAGAAGGCAGCTTAGCCACAGCCCGCCAACTGTTATGCTGTGGTTGTCTTGTGAGTCAGCCCATTGGGATTCAGTGACTCAGCCCTTCCTTCTCTGCTCTGGAACCTGAACATCACCCCATATGCATTTGCTCAGGAGTTTTGCCTGGCTGACAAAGATGGTTGAGGAAATATAATCCAGCCAGGTGCAGGCATAATTCTGCATTGCCATCCAGTATGATAAACCTCTTCTACTTATCTTTTATTGGCATGTATCAGTATGATGAAAATCTGTTGCCATCTCTGATGAAAACGCTATCTATCTATCTATCTATCTATCTATCCATCCATCCATCCATCCATCCATCTATTATCTATCTATCTATCTATCTATCTATCTATCTATCTATCTATCTATCTATCTATCTATCTATCTATCTATCTATCTATCTATCTATCTATCTATCCATCATCTATCTATCCATCCATCATCTACCTACCTATCTCTATCTCTATCTCTATCTATCTCTATCTCTATCTCTATCTCTATCTATCTCCATCTCTATCTATCTATCTATCTATCTATCTATCTATCTATCTATCTATCTATCTATCTATCTATCTATCTATCTATTTACCTATCTCTATCTATCTATCTATCTATCTATCTATCTATCTATCTATCTATCCATCTTCTATCTATTCATCATGTATCTATCCATCCATCATCTACCCCACCTCTCTCTCTATCATATCTATCTATCTATCTATCTATCTATCTATCTATCTATCTATCTATCTATCTATCTATCTATCTCCAGATTTTAGATTGCAAAGTGAAACAATGTATTGGTAGATTACACCCCTCAAACTAGAGGTGTGAGTGGTTGGTATATTTGAGTTTGACAATTAAACAAAATTACATTCTCATGCAGAAATAACTTATAAGAGATGCGGAGAAGCTGAAAGGACTACTAAATATAAACAAGAGGTTGTAAGGGATAGTGTTGGTTGCTGTGTAATTCTTGTCCAGTTCTCTGGCATTTCACATTACAGAACAGTATTTTTCAACACTGGCAACTTCAAAGCTGTATGGACTTCAAGACCCAGATTTCCCCAGCCAGTGAGGATTCTGGGAGTGGAAGTCCAAACATCTTAAAATTGCCAAGGCTGGGGAAACACCAGCTATATGAAAAACAACTCAGCTTCATTTTATTTGTCTCGTCTTATATACATTTCTGTAGCAGTAGCATTTCAGGTCCAGGTCTCCCAGACAGTGGTCTGGGTGAAAGTCCAGCCTCCATCCGAACACTTGATACCAATGTGATGTAGGCAGTACTTCTGGCTCTCCAAAGCACTCAGGCACCAGCAGTATTTTTCTTGTGGTAAGAAGCATGAAAATCTTCCATGTGCTCAGATTTTTCTCTCAAAATTCTTTTGAAAGCTATTTGCAAATTTCTACTTTACAGTATGTCACATCGGGTAGAAGGGAAACACTGCTATTATTGCTGCAAAGATAGTTTGCATTATTTATTCATACATATGTATGATTTCCATCCACCTTTCTTCCCAGAGGGCATGAAAGAGGCTTACCAGAAGAAGAAAATAAAACTAAACTCTGATAAAAATAGCTTGGTTCACTATTAATTCAGACTGAAAAGAAGTGGCTGAAGAGGAAGCAGTTGACGCTCTGCCTAAAACCAGGGAGGGGGTGGGAATGTTATGGAACCACATCTCACACTTTGGGAGAAACCCAGAAGTCCTCATGATGTGTCTGATAACAAATGTTGGAAAATGAAACCACCTTCATGAGTCCATTTCTTGCTGATCTAAGACTTGGATACATCGGTACCAAAATAGGTAATCCTTTACTTTCCCATCTTCTTCTAATCTGTTTAGGACTTCGGAACCAGCAGCTTCAGGAAACAAGCATCTTACAGATCAAGCCCCCAATATTCTACAATGTTTAGGGCACCCTGTCCCACATTTTATAGCCATTGACGCTTCTGGGTATCTTCAAGAGTAGCTTTAAATAGGGCATATTGCCATAGTCATGTTCAGGGTGTTGCCTACTGTTAGATTGTTCATCTGAGACTCACAACAGCCCAGTCAAGGAACCACCAAGACCATCTCCGGTCTGTCTGGGGCAGCACCACCCAATGCAGGACAAGTGGTGGAAAAACCTTGTTAGTGGAAGGTACAAATATCCAAAGCCACCCTGTCTTGTTTGGGTTGAGTTGAAGTCCTTTGTACTCCACCCACAAACAGCCTCCAGGCACTGAGATGGGACCTCCATAACATTGCTCAGGCAACCCGGGATGGAGATAGACAGCTGGGTATCATAAGCATATTGATGATACTTCAGCCTCATGCAGATATTAGACAGGAGAATAGGGAGCGAGAGAGCTGAGCCTTAGGGAACTTCACAAAGTAGGGGTGCAGGCTGGATGTCTCCCCTCTATCAATATCAAGTAGAACAACCCTGCAACACAGTCTCAAAGGTGCTTTCTTCAGGGGGCAACTGGGCTTTCTTGCTGATCTGTTTTTTCTTTGAAGACATTTTGCTTCTCATCCAGGAAGCTTCTTCAGCTCTGACAGGATGGTGGGGAATGGAAGGATTTATATTCCTTGCAAACAGCTGGTCATTTGCATCCTTTTTGGGGTCCTTGAGGCCACTTGGAGGTTTCTTTGTGTCCTCAGGGTCACATGAGTGGTGCTCCTAGTTCCTGCTTTCTGCATTTTTTCCTTCTGGAAATCCATTCCTACTCCCACACCATTCCAAGGGTGTCCATCTCAAATTGTACAATAGCTAAAAGTCTGTAGAGATTTTCCATCATCCAGGTCATTGTTCTCCCAAAGGTGCACCATGGCCTGGATGACTGAGAATCTCTACAGGTTTCCTGCAACACAGTGCATCCCACCTCTGATGCTCAAAGCCGGTCCAGAAGGATGTACGGTCAATAGTATCAAAGGGCACTGAGATGTCAAGAAGAACAAGGATGGTTGCACTGCTCCCTCTTACTCATGTAAGAGCACTTATCAATGCTGTCTCAGTCCCTCACTTTGTCAAATTACTGACTGTTGTATTTCTACCACATTTGCATCCCGTTTGCCTCTTCTTCCTTTTTAACCAAGTTCAACCACCTTTTTAGTCTTTATTTGGAGCAACGTGCCAAGGCAGTCTGGAGTGGATATATAAACACTGGATATCATCAACACATTAATGATGCCTCACCTGGAGTCATCAGACCACTTTACCCAGGTGAAGAAGAGGGGAGAGAATGGAAGCCTGGAGCAGTCCACAAGGTAGGAGCGCCAAGCATCCACACAACTTCTTCTCCCAATATGATCACCCATGAATTCTTCCAGGAGAACCTTGGCACATTTCATCACTAGCTCCTAGATCTTTCTCCATTTTGGATTTCCTTGGTGATGAAATCAAATGATTGAAGTTTTAGAGGTGTGTTCTGGCCTGGTAGATCTTCAGAGTAAGTTCTTTATTGGGGAGACTTATGGTTTCAACTGCTCTTTGTCTCTAGTTGTTTTTTCTCAGAAGATATACAACACAGGCTGGTTGACAGATGCTAGGCATTCCTATAAGATGACCGAGTGGGTGGCAGGATTTTTCATGCATGACCTTATTTCCTTTCATGTTAAATATAACATGAAAGCTGAACATTGTTGACTGGGTTAATTGCCTCTTCTTGATGATTTTGCAACACATTATATACCCCTCCTTAACCTAGTTAAGCATGCCGTGTGAACTGGGCTATGATGTGCCGCCAGTGCTTGTAACTACATACAGATTAGAACCACCCACACCCACCAAAGATCTCACCAAATGTTCTTCTTCCTCAATCCTTGGAGAACAATTTATTTTTGTCAGAAACCCAGAAGAAATATTAACTACAGCATTAAACAAAATACTTTTTCTAGGCTGTTTTAAGTATCCTCTTGGAACTGCAGCAGTCCCGACCTCCCTCTCTGGTGTAGCTTGCAGAGGAAACAAGCCACATTGGGGGATTCTTACAGGTTATCTTCTTAATGCTCCCAGCGTTGACAAATACACTCTGCTGGCACCTGATTTGTGCTTGATTGGATGCAGGCACTTGCTATGCATTTCCACCTCAAGTGATGCCAGATAAATTTACATGGGTGGTTACCCCTCTGACCAGGCTTATCCATCATCATAATGGCCAGGTGTCACCATCCCAGCAAACCCAAAGAGAAAAGATCACCCAAACTCTCTTGGCTTACTGGAAGGGTGCCTTAACCTTCACCGATTGATTTATTCATTATTTATACAACTTTGATCTCGCTTGGTGCGTGCATTTTTATGTCTTGTTTGGCTTCGCTTCAGGTGGCTGCATGACTTCTGGGTCTTACTTTTTGGGAACAGCTGTTACCCCGCAGCTGTAACGAGGGTATAAAGCATAGCAGAAGGCCACGATTTGCTTCTTCTGAGTCAAAGAAATATTCATCCTTTCCAGCTAATCTCATTTCATGCTCTAGCTCATCTCTCTTTCCATTTCTCCCTCGCCTCCCCCTCTCCATCTCCCAACAACACTCCCTCTGATAAGTAATTCCAAAACAATTCATACCACTTATAACAACCCTGTATTCTGATTTTATTATTTCCTACTATTGTTGTATATTTCCTGTAATACATTTATTTGCTGACACAAGGTGGGTGGGGTCAAGCTGTTCTCCAAAGCCCCTGAAGGCAGGACAAGAAGCAACGGATGGAAACTAATGCAGGAGAGAAGCAACCTAGAACTAAGGAGGAATTTCCTGACAGTCAGAACAATTAACCAGTGGAACAACTTGCCTCCCGAAGTTGTGAATACTCCAACACTGGAAGTTTTTAAGAAGAGGTTGGATAACCACTTGTCTGAAGTGGTGTAGGTTTCCTGCCTGAGCAGGGGGTTGGACTAAAGGACCTCCAAGATCCCTTCCAACTCTATTCTTCTGTTATTTTGCATCAAATTTCTCCTTAGTTCTCGGTCAGGGGTGTCCAACCTTGGCAACTTTAAGACTTGGGGACTTCAACTTCCAGAATTCCTCAGCCAGCAAAGCTTTGGTGACTGAGGAATTCTGGGAGTTGAAGTCCACAAGCCTTAAAGTTGCCAAGGTTGGAGGCCCCTGTTCTAGGTTGCTTCTCTCCTGGATGAGTTTCCATCCATTGCTCCATGCTGTCATCTGAAGCAAAGGCTTCATCTGAAGCAAAGGCTTCTTTGTCTTCACTTCCTATTACAGTAACATTCATTTTTATTCCTTCTTTAGGCAGTTCCCACTCATCTCAATGCACCCAGGATTTTGGTTGTTATTTTCACTGTTAAGTCAGCAAAGGAACCTGCGTGTCTGGGTTGATGGAATTATACTCATTTGCAGATACTGCTCAATTAATTTTGGAAATTACAAGCAATTAATTCTAATTACAGTTTTGACTTGCCCAGCCCCTTTCTTCCCTCCCTCCCTCTTTTATTTTTTATTTTTATTTAAATGCCATTGCTTCTTGAAACACTAGGCTTAGAGTGTGAAAGCTGAATTTTCCTCCTTTTTTTCATCGTTCTTGGGGACTCCAATATTAAATTGAAGTACATCATCTTTTCATCGGAATAGATAATTGTAATAACATTTAGAGTTTTAAAACCATATTTTCTAAAGTGGCATTTTAATATTTCTTCTAATTTGTTTATAATAGATTTTCAACAAAGCAGGATATGAATCAATAGAACCACTCTTCCCTGTATCTATTATTTTTCTTATGAAGAAAAGAAAAATATGTTGCTTTTCTTATGAAGAAAACATAGTAATTAGAAAATGTCATTTGATATGAAGAATGTCTCAGAACGCTTATTCCTTTTGTATTCAAACCTTTTTGAGTGCACTAATTATTCAAGAGCCTATTCAAATCATCCAAATGATGAGTGGATTATCTTTCTTTGAATCATTGATTCAAATGGAAAAGTCAATTTAATTTGAATTGAACCGTCAGTTTGAACTTCAGGATGGCTTCAGTTCAGACAGATGATTCAGTGAAATCAAAAGTGAATTAGATAAAACATCTAATTATCGTACTGGTTCAAATGTATCTGATTTGATCACAGCTATTGAATTAGCTTGAAGATACAGCTTGAACAGGTATTCAGCTGGATTTCCTTTAAAACAAATCTTTGAATCAAAGCATTTGCACATCCCGAGAGTGTTATGCATGCAAAATATTTCCTCTTTTAAACCGTAATCAGATGACTATAAACAAACTCTTAAATGAGAAAATTTACTTCCAGGATACTACCAGATCTCTGTGAAACAGTCAGATCATCATGCTTCAGAGGAAGAATGCAACGAGTGCCCCAAAATGTTGCACCACTAACTATTGGACTATAAAAATTATAAAAATGAAAAGAAGGACTAGGAGAGACATGATAGCAGCATTCCAATATTTGAGGGACTGCCACAGAGAGGAGGGGGGGTCAAGCTACTCTCCAAAGCCCCTGAGGGCAGGACAAGAAGCAACAAATGGAAACTGATCAAGGAGAGAAGCAACCTAAAACTAAGGAGAAATTTCCTGACCTTGAGAGCAATTAACCAGGGGAACAGCTTACCTCCAGAAGTTGGGGGTGCCCCATCAGTGGAGATTTTTAAAAATTGACCGGACAGCCATTTGTCTGAAATAGTATAGGTTCTCCTTCTTGAGCAGTGGGTTGGACTAGAAGACCTCCAAGGTCCCGTCTATTATTCTATGTTTTAATAAAGTGCAGAAACAGGATGGATAGAGAAAAACAAAGGTGCAGAAAGAAAGAAGTGGAAAAGAAAAAAAACGAGGGAGATGGTTGGCACACAAGCTAAAGAAGGAACAGGAAAAAAGAACAATATTAGCCTTAAGAGAGGTCAATGGGAGATTATGCTCCCAGATAGATGAAAAGAAAGTGATCACCTAATTTTTTGTTGCTAATTTGTATATCCAGGAAGAAACCCCAGAAGAGGATATCATCCAATAGCTAAAAAAAAAATAAAAAAAATTGCCTAAAATATCAGATGTAGAAAAAGATTTTTTAAAAACAATAAAATAACTTTAAAAGAAATTAAAGAAGCAGTTGGGAAACAAAAAGCGAATAAAACCTCAGGGCCAGACAGGATACCATCAGAGTTCTATAAAGAATTTTAGGAATTATTGGAAGAATTAATGCTGGATTTGTATAATGAGGCTTTAGAACGTGCTAAAATACCGAAGACATGGACAGAGGCATACGTAACACTTATATACAACACTTATATACAAGGAACAGACAGACCTTCAGCAAATAAGAAATTACAGACTGATCTCGCTCCTAAATGTGGACTGAAAAAGAAAAAAAAAATAGAAGAACCTTCTGATTTCCTTTGCAACAAATATAAACATTTGCAAAATTCTCTTTTCCTCAACGATTACCAAAACCCCAAACCCATCATATTTTTTTCTATTATCCATTTTCCATTGTCCATTTCCCCCCTAGTCCTTCAGTCTCATGCAAAAAATATATAGGTTTTTTTTCAGTCTGATTATGAAACATTCCATGAGAGCCAACTTGTGCAGATCTAAATTTCATAAAAAAAATTGTTCTGCCTCCTTGATCCACTAGAGGGGCAAGAACTAAAGAAGGTCAAGGAGAAACACAATGGGCAAAAGGTCCTCGCCCTACGATGTAGGGGAACAGAGAGCTAATAGACCGCCAGTAGCTGTGCCAGACAATTAAATCTTCCATCATGTACCATGCAATTCTTTGGTGAGTTCCCACCATTTATTAGCATCAAATATCTAAGGCTGAACAATGGGTGGTTTTCATGGCACAGTCGGTATTTCTACAGAGAAATTTCTACAGAGCACCAAATCAATTCACAGCACAAGATTTGTAAAACACCTGGACCAGGGAAATTTTTTGGGTAGGACTGTGCAGAGGTCTTGGGATAGAACGGGATTCTGCTATTGAAAACATGTTCACCTCTCATGAAACCTCCAACCACATCGTGAATGCTCCCGCTGACATAAGAATAAATATAACTATGACTAGGAATATTTAAGAGAGCCTAGAATCTCATCTCGTGATACATTGGGGGTTATAATTTAAGCTGTCTTGGATTTGGGTTGAGATGCATTATCTTAATAAGGATTTATAGCTTTTCTCTCTTAAAACATTCATCTGGGGATCTGTACCTGCCGTTCCCCTGATGTACATTTTCCATTGAACTGGAAATGTTCTTGAGGACTGCCTGACCCACTTTCCAGCTGGCTGCGGGTGTCATAGGCAGTCCACAACTCCTTGGATTGGTTGAGAAGGCTGCCTATCCCAAATCCCATTTGTGTCCAGTTCTCTAGCATGGCTCAAAAGAAATGCAACACTGTCCCCGTGTTTACCACATGGAAAAAGCATAAAACACATAATTATCCCCATAGCTGATGCTTTCCCCCCTTCCTTTAGAACTGCATGACAGCAGCAGGGAAGCAACAACCTGAAACACCTTCAATTTTGCAGAAATCAGTACAGGAGATTTACTAAATACGTGCCTCTGTGGAATTTTGAAATCTCTCAATTATCCAGCTAGTTTTGCAAAGGATGGGCTGCTAATTTTTGCATGCATCAGATTCTAGCAAACACTCAATTGATTTTCTTTCTTTCTTTCTTTCTTTCTTTCTTTCTTTCTTTCTTTCTTTCTTTCTTTCTTTCTTTCTTTCTTTCTTTCTTTCTTTCTTTCTTTCTTTTTCTTTCTTTCTTTCTTTCTTTCTTTCTTTCTTTCTTTCTTTCTTTCTTTCTTTCTTTCTTTCTTTCTTTCTTTCTTTCTTTCTTTCTTTCTTTCTTTCTTTTTCTTCTCCTTCTTTTGCTTTCCTAGGCAGAATGGGAAGGCATGTCTGTTCCAAGATCAGGATGCATGCAAAGCGCAAGCATAACCATCCCCCTAACTGGATTGCTTTCTGGGCTTTGCAGACAAAAGCTTGTCCAGGCAAAGCAGGGAAACTGTGAGGTTTGGGTATTCCCCTCCCCCTCATTTACTGGGACTTAAGTAGCTAATAAGGAATTTTGCTTTTCTTAATTGCTTCGATCTGCATAAATGTGGTTTTTGAGGAAGACAGGATCCTTCATTTTCATGTGTGCATACATCTGTTTAGTTGAGCAGGATTCTGGGTGTAACATGGTCTCATCAACTCTGTTCCTGCCAGAAATGGGCCAATGACTTCGAGATTACAAATGATGCCTCTTAACTTGTAAAGCCTTTAAAACCCTCTTAATTATGTATCTGCCAGATCAGCAAAATTAAAAAGAAGGGGGGACGAGTATGTGTGTGTGTTAAGTAAGTATCTCTAATCACTCCCGCTTCAACCATCCAGGCTCAAAGGAGATCAAGCTATTTCTCCTCATGCCTTCAGTCCTTTGGCTAAAACAACCAGGACCATTTCCACGCCCTAACTTTTCATTGTCAAGAACTCAAAGGGAATTACTGATATGGAACAATCGTATCTGTCAATCTTACACTTCCAAACCATACGTTTTTTTGGATTTTCAGTTTCGCTTTTGTATGGCTGTGTTGTTCAGAATGGATTCCTCAATCTCTGACTTCTTCAAGGTTCCTCCCAATTTTGTTATTTTGTTCTATTCTATTCTATTCTATTCTATTCTATTCTATTCTATTCTATTCTATTCCAGAACTATCGCCAAAACCGAACACTTCAACAACAGAATAATCAGAGAAGCCATAGAGATAGAAAAATGCCCCCACAGCATGAATAAAAGAGATGACACCTCCCGCTTACCAGCCATTTGGAAACCCGCCCTCATGAACAGACGAGTACCTAACATGATGAATGACACCAGACCCACACCCACGAGGGCCACACAAGATGCCACCACCACACTTCCACGTAAAAAGCAGACTCACACCCACACAGAAGATGAGACACGACCACAGACCAGAAGCCGCACTGCAGCTGCATCACTACCCACTTCAAACCCCTCTGAGCCATACATGAAGCGAACTGACCCCCACCATGAAGATGCAGCACAACCACGAACTCGAAGCCAAACAGCAAGATCACAGCTCACCAGCTCAAATCCCCGTAACTAAGACCAACCTGAGCACAACCAAGCCCCCACCTGAACAGAACACACCTCCAGCCAATCAGAACATGGCCAACCCCCAACCAATCAGAACACAGCCAACCCCCAACCAATGAGAACACACCCCACCCAATCAGAACACAGCCAAGCCCCCACCCAATCAAGTCACACCCCCACTAGCAGTTAAAACGAAGAAGCAGCTGCAAGCTCACATCACTCTGAGAAGCACAGAGCTGAAGACAGAAGCCTGAAGATGATGAATGAGACTTCATCAAAACGTTGCCTAGATACTTCCAATCTTACGCGGGAGAAAACCCGAATAACCAAAGATCCACATACAAATACCCGTGAGAACCTTAGAATATATATATCTTCAAAGAATATAAAATGTGGCATTGACTTGGAGGGAAGTCAGATGACGAAGAGTAACTGGAAATTGGTCACTTAAACATGAGCCAGCCGTGTGCGACAGCAGCCAAAAATGCCAATACAATCCTTGGTTGTATAAGCAGAAGCATAGAATCAAAATCACGTGAAGTATTAGTAGCGCTTTATGAAGCTTTAGTAAGGCCACACCTGGAATCCTGCATCCAGTTTTGATTGCATTACAAAAAAAGATGTTGAGAGAAGAGCAACTAAGATGATTAAAGGCCTGTAGACAAAAAGATATGAAGAACGGTTGCAGGATTTGGGTCTGGCCAGTCTAGAGAAAAGAAGGACTGGGGGGACATGATAGCAGGAGTCCAGTATTGGAGGGGCTGGCACAAAGAGGAGGGGGTGGGTCAACTTATTCTCCAAAGCACCAGAAGGCAAAACAAGAAATAATGGATGGAAACTAATCAACGTGGAATTAACAGTGAGAACAATTAACCAGTGGAGCAGCTTCCCTTCAGAAGTTGTAGGTGCTCCATCACTGGAAGTTTTAAAGAAGAGACTGGATAGCCACTGAAATGGTATATACAGGTCTCCTGCCATGAGCAAAGGGTTGGACTAGAAGATCTCCAAGGCCCCTTCTAGCTCTATTCTGATCCTGATTGAGTTCATAAAGGCAGGAAAGGAGGGCCATTTTTTGCTGGTATAGTTTCCTGCCAATGAGACTTTCAGATAAGTGCAAATACATCTTTTTGCCTTAAAACCTCAACATTCTAATTCCAATCAAATATTCCTAGACCTCTATTTTCACTTTGAAATGGACCACTGTTGAGTTTGCACATTGATGTGAAATGTGACCAAAATACAATTAAAGAATAAAAAACAGAGGTAGGGGAGGGTGGTAGAAGGAGATTAAAACGAAGCTCAGTTGGAACTTGAACTCAAATCAAACTAAGCAAAATAGAATTTGACTGCTTCTGCTACATAGTAACGTGATGGTTTTTGATAGGAAGGATCAAAGAGTAAAAGTACAAAAATCAATCTTCCAAATTCAGAAAATCCTTAAAGTACATTGCAAAATATAAGTTGTCTCATTCTTGAATTTTCCAGCTTCACTGGCAAAGAGATTAAGCTTGTTATTGAACCAATTTTGAGGAAACCGAAGAATGGAGAATCAGTCTCCCATTCTAATTTATATCTCATAGTTTATAAATGACGTGAGATGTATACACATTATATCTAATAGAATTAATATGGCAATAACATTTTAGGGCCATGAACTTTCAGTGAAATTTTCCCTCCTGTCTTCTGAGACTCAGAAATCTGTTGTCATGGAAAGTAGCCACTGCCATTTTATTTCATTTTACTGTTTTATTGAAAATGAAAAAAATTGATACTGTCTGAAAGACTGAAAATTCAACCCTGCCAAATATCAGTTCAGGAATCAGAAAACAGGTATTCTATTTTTTTAAAAAAATATTTTAATAAACTTCCTACAAATCTTTACTCTCAATCTTCAGAAATACATTTGTGGATACGCTGGAAAAAAATGGATCTTATTCTTTCTTTTATTCCCCAAAGTCTCCTAGTCTGTTTTGGACTAAACTCATCCACGAGCAAAATCTACTTAACCTTCAGTGTGTGTCTACTTGGTAATTTCCAGAATAATAAAAAAAAAATCAATATAAAAGAAAATTAATTTGATGAATTCTCAAATGGCAACCTTTATGCAAGGAGTGAAGGCAAGTTGGAATTTCTTTATTATTTTCCTTTCACTCTTTTTTTTTTTTTGAGCTGTCTGAAAAGGATAGTACAGGTGAAACTCGAAAAATTAGAATATCATGCAAAAGTTCATTTATTTCAGTCATGCAACTTAAAAGGTGAAACTTATATATGAGATAGACTCATTACATGCAAAGCAAGATAGTTCAAGCTGTGATATGTCATAATTGTGATGATGATGGCTTACAGCTCATGAAAACCCCAAATCCACAATCTCAGAAAATTATAATATTACATGTAATCAATAAAACAAGGATTGTACATAGAACAATATCGGACCTCTGAAAAGTATAAGCATGCATATGTACTCAGTACTTGGTTTGGGCCTCTTTTGCAGCAATTACTGCATCAATGGGGCATGGCATGGAAGCTATCAGCCTGTGACACTGCTGAGGTGTTATGGAAGACCAGGATGCTCCAATAGATTCTCTACGGTCAGGCAAGTTTGCTGGCCAATCAAGCACAGTAATCCCATGGTCATTGAACCAGGTTTTGGTGCTTTTGGCAGTGTGGGCAGGTGCCAAGTTTTGCTGGAAAATGAAGTCAGCATCCCCAGAAAGCTCGTCTGTGGAAGGAAGCATGAAGTGCTCCAAAATCTCCTGGTAGACGACTGCGTTGACCCTGGACTTAATGAAGCACAGTGGACCAACACCAGCAGATGACATGGCTCCCCAAATCAACACAGACTGTGGAAACCTCACACTGGATCTTCAAGCATCTTGCAGTGTGTGCCTCTCCATTCTTCCTCCAGACTCTGGGTCCTTGGTTTCCAAATGAGATGCAAAAGTTGCTCTCATCAGAAAAGAGGACTTTGGACCACTGAGCAACAGACCAGTTCTGTTTTTCTTTAGCTCAGGTAAGATGCCTCTGATGTTGTTTGTTGTTCAGGAGTGGCTTGACAAGAGGAATACGACATTTGAAGCCCATGCCCAGGATCCGTCTATGTGTGGTGGCTCTTGATGCACTGACTCCAGGCTCAGTCCACTCCTTGTGAAAGTCCTCAACACTTTTGAATGGCCTTTTCCTGACAATCCTCTCCAGGCTGTGGTCATCCCTGCTCCTTGTGCACCTTTTTCTTCCACACTTTTCCCTTCCACATAGCTTTCTATTAATGTGCTTTGATAAGCACTTTGGGAACATCCAACTTCTTTTGCAATTACCTTTTGAGGCTTTCCCTCCTTATGGAGGGTGTCAATGATGGTTTTCTGCCCAACTGTCAGGTCAGCAGTCTTTCCCATGCTTGTGCTTCCTACTGAACCAGACTGAAAGACCATTTAAAGGCTCAGGAACCCTTTGCAGGTGTTATGGCTTAATTAGCTGATTAGAGTGGGACACTTTGAGCCTAGAATATTGAACCTTTTCCGAATATTCTAATTTTCTGAGATTGTGTATTTGGAGTTTTCATGAGCTGTAAGCCATAATCATCTCAATTATGACACATCACAGCTTGAACTATCTTGCTTTGCATGTAATGATTCTATCTCATATATTAGGTTCACCTTTGAAGTTGCATTACTGAAATAAATGAACTTTTGCATGATATTCTAATTTTTCAAGTTTCACCTATATTACCACTGAGATAAAAATGAGTTGAGTAGCGGAGTAATATTTATAAGTCATTTAAATGCAATCACTCTACAACTGGACCATAATTTAAGCACAAATGGGAGAAAATATTTTGAGGACTCATCTAAGCTGTATGAATGAAAATGAATATAGGCTGCTAGAGAATTTCCATCTGGAGAGATGAAATGACAGGCTTAGTATCTTGGAAGCGGGTTTCTTAGTTTCAAAATTAGATCCATGGAGTCACCTTGACAAAGAATGCTTACCTTCAGAAAACAGAACCAGGGGAATCTTAATTCATTGGTTCTTGGTTCCATGAATTCTTCTCACACCAAGCTTACCTAAAGGTTTCTTAGATATTGCTTCAGCTGCTGCACATTGGCTCCACTCGTACAGATTTGAGAATAACCATGGTAACTGTGCCAAGTCCAGATCCCTGAAATCGTAACATAGCACAGAATGGTCAATGAGATCAGACTTCAATGGAATCAAAATGAGGTCATGGACCAAACTGGCTATGATCCACCATCCTTTCAATAGAAACAGGAAGCAAACGGTAGATGTCCATGGAGATACTCAGCCATCCAGGTCAGGGTTGTCTCAAAAGGCAACTGGACTTCCTTTGTTTTTTTTTCCTTGAAGACTTTTCGCATCTCATCCAAGAAGCTTCTTCAGTTCTGGATAAGAAGCAAAAAAAACCAACAGTCTTCTGAAAAAAAACACCTTTGGGACAAAGGTAGATATTTAGGACATATCCACAAACAAAATTATTATTTTTTATACTTTGGTGAAATAGCCCTGTCTATGATCCCCAGTAGTCAATTTGGAAGTGCCTTTGCATTGAAATACTTATTTTTATTGGTGGGACACTCCATCCCTTATAAGATTCCTTAATTTGTTCATTCAGTTTTTATCTCCCATAAATTGCTATAGAGCTAAGGCTCCAACTATCCTTCAACAGTTGCATGCAGCCAACAGCATATATATATATATATATACTCAGACAATTCTGCTGATTAGATACCTTGGCTGAAGGTGTATTATATCAGCACTATTCTGCACCACCATATATTCAGAATTTTCTCTTTGTCCTCCACCTCCATCCCCCATTTTGCTGTGCAAAGAGACGTTAAAAAACCAAATTGGTCAATATAATTAAACATTTATTGCTTTGCAAAGTGACCTGTGAACAAGAGGAAATTTTCTAATAAAGAGCTTTCTCCTGTATAATAGCAACATGCAATCACCAATTAAATGCTGCTCATACTTCCAAAAATGCCAAGGCAGCATCTTATGTTTCTCTACCTCCGCAGACCATGAGCTTTGTAGAATAGAAGCAACCCCTTGCCTTAAGGTTTCCTGTTCTTTTGGGTTTTAGACTACCACGTTCCTTTATTTTACTACAAGGTCTATTTATGCTGCTATTGAAAAAGAGCCTGTTTGTCACTAAAGTAAATGTACTGTATTTAAATCTTGTATATACCCAGAGTCCATTCCTGTCAAACTAAAAGGGTAGTCAGGGATTTTAAAGTATACTCAATTAAGCACATGTTTAGGTGTGTGGATTTTATTTGTACAATAGCTTAGATAGTTCCCAAAGAACCTGTATAAGAAGCAATGAAGGTGGTTTGATTTTTTTTAATGGATTATTGACCCAATGGAACCTTAGAGGTTTCAATGGTTTCCTCGCAGAGGGGTGATAATGGAAAACACAGATGCTGGACATCATATGCCGCCAAAAGAACAAACAAACCAAGGCTGCCATGGAAGGGTCATATCCAAAAATATTCCATGCAAAGGAATGTAAGAAAACTGAGGTTTATTGCCAATTAAGAGGGATCTGAGATGTACTTAGCAATCTCAGTGATGACATCCTGTCTTTTTAACATTGCACTCTCTATTTCATTCATCCATTATGTCTTTATCTAACCCATTTAGTTTGGGTGGTTAGCATAATGCTTCCATTCTGTTTCCTGGTAGCTCCTGCTTGTTAATTAATCATTAACGGTATGATTAATGCAGAGAATAGTCTCTTTTTGAGATCTTTGGTCTTCCTGTATTTAGAAAATCATGTTTACTGTGTACTGTCACCATGTGTCACCTCCAAAAGCAAGAATAGCGTGTGGTGATTCTTCCAAGCTGAGTTCATTATTGTTTCACACTTCTAGACAAAAATCTTGCCAGACTGAACATTCTGTTATCTGCATCTACAATGTACTCTGCTTGGAGAGATTGTCTTCACTCTCTTTCTCTCACTCATGATATCTGAGTTGCGTCATTGCCTCTTATTGCTCTGGAATGGATTCCGTTCTTCCTGGGAATGGGACACCTCCCCACGGCCAACTTCCCATGGGACAACTCACCCGAGGGACAATTCAACAATTCAATGTAATTATTTTAAGCGACTAAAAGATTATTTAAATTTTTGTCATTCACATTTCATTTTGTCCCTCCTTTTGGATCATTTCTTTAATGATTCTATTCCACCATTTCTTCAATATAAGTATAACTCTTGTTCTATGGTGACTTGTCCCATGGCAAGTTGACTGTGACGTGTTGTCCATGGCTGTGTTGAGTTGGCCATTGCAAGTTGGCCATGGCAAGTTGTGCTAGACCCATCCCTCCTAGGGAGCCACCTCCTCATTACATTCCATCACATCTTGAATAGCAATAACAACAATATATTTCATATTGAAGACAGGTATACCTGCTCAAAAATGGAGGTAGTAAGAGGATTATACTGCTAAGTTAATTTTCTAGGAGATATTGATCATTTAAATATGGTTGTAGCTTTTCCTTAGAAACAGCATTATAACCCAGCTTGGAGACAAATTTTTACCAAGTTATATTTTCAGCTTGCCTGACAGCAAATATGCAGTGGTTCCAGTCTAATGAAAGAGATTGCATTTCTGATAATGCATACATGGAAAACATTGCTCATTATGTTTGATTTTGTAAATCTACTCCTAGAGAGAGATTTCTCCCTCCATTGATTAGGAAAATGGCTGCTAAGACACCCACTGAGATAATCTGTGGCTTGCTATCGGACTATAATATTGATATTATCCATCAGAAGCTTTAGTTTGCAGTTGCTGACAAGATAGGATATATAATAAAACTATTGTTATAAACTTAATGGAGAGTGGCTTAAGCAATGTGGAAATTAGATGGTAGATTGCCTGGCCTTGTGGTGTTTCAACTCACTTTAAAGTCATATAGTTACTTATACTGATCAATCTGATAGCGTTCCACTCTATTTTCTGTATTTCTGTGTTTCTCTGCCACTTTTTAAAATGGATTTCTAATAAAACTTGGTGCACACATTTGCCAGATTGGAAATATATCCCCAAAATACACTGATAAAAACAAATCAGACTTATCCTGACCTGCATTTTATAAGCTGCATCTTCCAAAAATCCCCTCAACGTTCTCCCCATAGCTTGGTATGTGGTGAGATATACCAAGTTCTTAGTGGTGAGACTTCTTGTATAAAAAGTCTGTGGGGTCCTTGGTGCTCTCTGAGCTCGGTTGTTCTCTCTATTTATATACTAGTGGCTTGCCTTGTCAGTATTGTTGGGAATGCTTTTGGTGGTTTTTTGAATGGTATGTAAATGTTATTTATCTCTATGTGTCTATTGATGGCTGATTTGTTTGAGTGAATGAATGAACGTATTCTTTATTGGACAAGTGTGATTAGACACACAAGGAATTTGTCTTGGTGCATATGCTCACAGGCTTAAAGAAATTCTGTACTTTTGAACTTTTGGACTGCTGAAACAGAACCACAACCAGAGATAGCTCATAAGATTTATCTTCCAAAAATTCCCTCAACTTTCTACATGAAGCTGTGTACAGTATGTACTCAGCAATTCTACTTGTTATACAAGTCTTTTTGGAGAAAATATATGATTTTATCACAACCACAAAATCAGTGTCATTGATAACAAGAGCATAAATCATCATTCTAGAGCAGGGGTGTCAAACTCACATCATCACCGCATCGTCATGGGACTTTTCTCCCTTTCACTAAACCGGGCATGGGTGTGGCCAGTGCATGATGCATCTGGCTCATGGCTGGGAGTTTGATAGTCCTGTTCTGGACCATTCAAAAAAAGCTAACCACAGACCCTTCCTTTTAATAAAAAGTATCAACATATCTCCAAACATACAGATAGATTATTTTTCAAAAATAAGAAATCAATGTCATCTATGCAAATCCAATACAACCTGTGCAACCTCCATTTCCCAGACCTTCCTAAACATTCAAATGGATTTTGCTTGTGTGTGCATGTGTGAATGGATCTTTAAATGTGGCAACGTTGGATGCTATTCAATTAAGGATTCTTACATTTAGATGGATGAAGCAATGAGACTCTACAAAGCAAAAAAAAAGGGTGGAGGGGAAACCAAAAAGATGTGTCTATTTTTATGGAAGACCCTGTTTTCAAAATGAACTTCATCTATCTTTTCTCCCTTGTTCCTCTCTGGAATTCTTAGGAAAGTCTCCACCTTTATTTCATTTTATGTCCAGCATCTGGTAACACAATAAATAAATATTCCACTTCCACCATTTGTATACCATGGGCAAAAGCAGCCCTTGGGCAAAAGGGCTGTATCTTTTCAAGCCATAGAGAGAGCAAACTAAGTGAAGAGGGGAAAGAACAGATAAATCTGCATTGGGCTTTTCTTTCTTTTTCTTGGCTCGCTTGTTAGACTGCTGGAATGAACTGTGCTCCAGATGATATTTAAAGGTCATTGTCCAGGATTGCCCATTTGCTCTTCCCTGAACTAAATCTCCCATGGCAAACCAATGCCATAAATCCATCCAATGTTATTAACACATTTTGGAAGGGAGAAAATGCGCCTGTGAAACAGGGAATTCTCATAAAAGCACCAAACAATTATCCATGGGAAGAAAGAGTTGTCAGATTTAGATTAAGTGAATCAGGTTTTTTTTTTTTATATATCTGGGAATTTCATAGGAAAAAAACTTGGATTGGAACTAAAAAGCAAGGAATTGTCTGCTGTCTTGTTCATTGGAGTGAATTTGTGTGGAACTCTGATCTTCTGATATCTGATATCAATCAATCCAAGACTTATTTACTTGTTTGCTTGTTTGTTTAATTTCCCTATCTTTCCACCTTAATATTTTGCTTGGTGCCAAGTGTTCTGCATGATGACATAACTTCAGGGCAATCCACACAAACCTACTTGCAACATATTGTGTACCAGTAAAGGAGAATATTTATAGATTGAAATAAAGGGTTCTTGGTGCTTTCTGAACTTGGTGGTTTTCTTGCAGGTATTTCATTTCCCACACTAGGTAACATTATCAGTGATCCCCCTAGTACTGATGATGTTACCTACTTTGGGTAATGAAACATCCGCAAGAAAGCCACCAAGCTCAGAGAGCACCAAGGACCCCTCAATATGGTCTTTGCCTGGGTTATTCCCCTATTACATGGACAATGGCAACATAAATCAAGCAGTTTGGGTGAACTGTCATTGACATGTTATTTGATGGAGTTATTTATGCAGGGTTATCTGGACACTCTGAGTCTCCAATTTCAGTGTTTAATAATACCCCTATGAAGAAAGATATTAATAATGTTCATGATTTTACCAATGAATTTACTAATGGTATGGCAGCTTTAAAAATTGGGCTCATGAATGCTGCTGAAATTTCAGAGTATTTGAAAATGTACTCTCTATCATTCCAGAAGAAAGGACATGGAACAATAGATTATAAATTATAGTAAATTAAATGCCTGAAAGTTGGGAGCGTGGAGGCAGCTTCCTAAAATTTCAAGCAGTTTAAGATTGAGTCCAAGATCCAAAGAGATGATGTGCTTGGGCCAGGGGTCCCCAAATTTGGCAACTTTAAAACTTGTGGACTTCAACTCCCAGAATTCTCCAGCCAGCATATCATAGAGAATTCTGGGAGTTGAAGTCCACAAGTCTTAAGGCTATTGAGTTCTGTTGAGGTGCTTAATGTGAGTTCCTGCACTCAGCAGGAGGTTGAACTCAAGAGGTTTAAATGCCACCAACTCTAAATTATTTATTTATTAAATATATAAGGCTGCCTCTGGACAACTTACAAATATATACATATATATACATACACACACACACAACTATTTTTTAAAAAAGAGTTACATAAGAACTAAGACCAAGAGATGGACAGCGTAAGAGTGGGGTCTTCTCATCCCATCAACCGCCTCTAGCATGGAGTGCCCATTTCTGAGCTCCAAGACAACTGACAAAACCAGTTTTAGGGGCTTTTTTTAGGAGGCCAGAAGTTGGGATCCCTTCAAGGGTGGAATGTTCCACAGGGTGGGAAAGGCTCTTTTCCACAGTGGAAACACTGAACCTATCAATCCTAACAGGGTGGAATGTTCCACAGGATGGGAAAGGTTCTTTTCCACAGTGGAAACACTGAACCTATCAATCCTAACAGTGAGAACAATCAACCAGTGGAAGGGCTTGCCTCCAGAATGTGGCCCATCACTGGAGGTTTTCAAGAAGAGATTGGACAGTCCTTTGTCTGAAATGGTTTAGGATCCCCTGCTTGAAAACCAGGTTGGACTAGAAGACCTCCAAGGTGCCTTCCGGCTCTGCTATTCTGTTATCCTCTTCTCCTTCATTCCACCAGCTAAAATTCCTTCACAGACTGCAGTAAGTCCCCTTTTTTGGAGCATATCGGGTGGGCTAGTCCCATTGGGGTGAGGTGGTGCCTGAGATATGACTTCAACTCTTGGAACCCATGATTATGAGTGACCTAGGGTTTAAAAGCATCACATTTGACTTAGTTAAGACTACAAGGGTTGCTGAATATTGCTGAATATCACTCCTGTTTAAGAAATGAATGCCCTTAGGCTGTGGAGAAAGTCATGAGCTTTTGCAACAAAGCATACTTGATGTCTAAAAGAATGGGCATGCACCTGAGATGCGTAAACATCTTCATTTCTTTTCTGGGCTCCTCCAATCAATTACCATAAGCAATGTACTGATTGCTTATGTGCTGAAAGTCTTTCTGTCACTCTCTCTCTCTCTCTCAGAAGAAGCAGGAGCATCTTCAAAGATGTTATAGTAAGAAACTGGGTCTTCACACAGGACTGTGAATAATTCAACATTTGGAAAGGCTGGGGGTGGGGGGAGAAAAGCAAACACGCACTGAACCAAAAACAGGTTGCCTTTCTTTCATTCCACTTCCCTCCCACCCTTCTTTATTCGTAGGAATAAAATTCTGGGGGATGTAAACAGAATATAAAATAAAATGGAGGAGACAGTGATGGATGAATGAAGGGTGGTTCTTGTGTGAGAATGTGCACAAGTCCCTCCTTAATGGGCTTTGCTAAGCCATGGCAGTGCAAGGGCTGCGTGGTGCAAATTAAATGCAAACATGTCTTTTTGGCTCACGTTGTGCAGAAATTCTGACAGCTTCTCTTCACTTTAAGCATGCAATCTAGCCAGGGTTGTTGAGTTTGCATGTTGCATGCAATCCTTAAACGTGAGTTTTGCCAAAATTAAAAAGAAAATATGGGCCAGTCAGTCAGAAATGCTCCCTGCTTTTTTATATCCCTCTGCTCCTCCCATCACTTCATTTCATCCTCATTCTGAATTTTTATCCTGAATTCCTTTCTTTATTCTCCCTTCCCTGCTGGCCTCCCTTCCTTTGAATGTGCACGTTTTGTGGGTCAGACAAATATCTTGCTTTGGTGGGGAAAAAGATGATGATTATTATCATACTTGCCTCTCTTGTTTTGCTTTTTTTCCCCACTCTTGTTTTCTAAAAAAGCAGATATTGCAGCTGTAACAATGTTGCACAGATGCATTTTCTTCACTCAGGATAGAAGAAACCTTCCAGGGACAACAGACCATTGAGTGATTATTCGGAGTTATGTCTGATCCTCAAAAATGCCATGTGTGAACCTGTTTCAAAGTTGTGACAGCTGCAGCAGACCTTATGGCAAGGGAACCCACCTCACCGAAAGGCCTGCAGGGCTTGGGCCTCCTCCCCATATGCCCCACATTGATCTTCTGAAGATCTCTGGGCCTCAGGTTGTGGAAGGCGGGCAGGCCAGGGTTTCCCCCCAGGCCATGATGCAGCCATTCAAGCACAGCCGCCATTTTGTGGGGCACGAGTGGGACAAAATGGAGGCCACTGGACACCCCCCACCCAATTTTTTTCCCTTCCTTTTGCTGCCTTATAAACAGGTCACCTTAGTGCTGGAGAAGCTTCTGGACATGACTGAAAACCTTTGCAGTGCTGTGTGTGTGTGTGTGTGTGTGTGTGTGTGTGTGTGTGTATACATACATATACATTTTCATTTCATATCCATGTGCTTTGTGAACAGTGTATTGCCTGAGTCAATTGGCTTATATGATAATATTTTTTTTCCAGCTCCTAATTTCTATCTCAACATTATCTAACCATTTATAAAACAAGTCCCATGTTCAAAAAAGGAAAATAAAAAATGGCGGCAAAAATGGCTGTTGGCACAAACATGGCCACCATCTTATGGGCGAGAAAAAATGGATGCCGCTTTCTGAATCACGCTGTGCAGCAGTGCAAATGGAGGCTTTTGAGTTTGGCGCACAAGAAGGAGAGGCAGAGGCTGTCGGAAAGGTTAACAGGCTTTATTGGCCACAATGTAATCCAGCCGGGCGTACTGCCGCTAACTCGGCAGCCAGCTGACAGGCAACAGCTGAGCCTGTTTGACAGCTCCCTTTTATAGCGAGCTGTCAAGAGGGCTCAACCAATCAGCGGTGGTTCTGGTTCTTGCTTAAGCAGCGGACCAGAGTGAAGACTGTTGCTGGTTATAACACTCCTCCCCACTGGAATTGTGCATGCGTAGCACTCCAGGTAGGCGGGGTGCCGCCGCATCCTCTCGGATCTTCTCAGTCTGGCAGGAGTCATCGACAGGGGATGATTGGCTGCGGTGCTGGTGTCTTCCACCAGGGGCAATGTCGGCTCTTTCCTCTGGGTGGCTTCTGCAGGTGACTGGCTGGTCTCACTGTGTGGCAGGTGAGCTTTAGCCATGGGTGGTGTGTCTGGCTCTGGTAAGTCTCTTTCTCACGACTACAATTTGAGTGTTGGCTGGTCGTCCGCAGTTGGTTCTTCGAGCCGCGCGGCCTCATCGTCGTCTTGGGGCAGACCTGTAGGTGTACTCCAACGACTCCTCAATTGGTCCATGTGTCGTGCCATAGTCTCCCATCAGCCATTCGCACCCTATAGGACTTTGGGCCCATTATTTGCTCCACCCAGCCTGGCAGCCATAGGAGATTTCCTGCATAGTTGTGGGCATAGACCGGGTCCCTTAGTTTAAATTCCCGTGTTTTGCTATTGGAATCCAGAGGTGTGCTAGAAGCATAGGCTGGGTGGAATCTGTCCAGGGTCATTCTCAACCTTCTGCCCATTAGTAGCTCCACTGGGGATAGGTTAGTCAGAGCATTTGGGGTGGATTGACTGCGTTAGGTGGTATAAGGCAATTTTAGAAAACCAATTTCCCCCAGTCATCCTCCCCAGGGCTTCCTTGGCTGATCTCACAGCTCTCTCAACTCTCCCATTAGCAAAAGGGTGGAAAGGGGAGATTAAGGCATGCCTGATTCCCCTTTGGGGCAGGAATAATTCGAAGGGAGAGGAGGTAAACTGTGGGCCATTGCCTGATACCAGGGTGTCAGGATACCCATGGGTCCCAAACAGAGCGTCCAGAACACAAGATACTTTTTCAGTTGTGGTGGACTTAAGGAGGGCTAGCTCGACCCATTTTGAGTAGGAGTCCACTACTACTAAAAAGGTTTTGCCCTGCACTGGGCCTGCTATGTCAATGTGGACTCTAGACCATGGGGACTTTGTGTCTTCCCATTCGCTGGTGGCAGCAGGAGGAGGAGCTGGTCTTGATAACTGACATGCCTGACCTTCTGATAACTTGATAACTGACAAGCCCTGCACATTCCTGGCGACTGCCTCATCGAGACTTGGCCACCAGACATAACTTTGTGCTAGGGCCTTCATCTTAGTGATGCCCGGGTGCCCTTCATGTAATACAGCTATGATTCTGGGCCTCAGGTCTCGAGGAATGACCACCCTGTTTCCTCACAACAAGCAGCCTTTCAGTTCACTCAGTTCCAGATGGCGTGCTTTGAAAGGGCGGAGATCCACCGGGACGGGATCTCTGAGCCACCCCTTCTCACTCAGTCCAAAACTTTATTCAATTGAGGGTCTTTGAAGGAGAAATGGGCAATGTCATTGGCATTCAAAGGCAATTGCAGATCCTTAATTAGGAAAGTGGCCATTGTAGGTGCAGGGTCATCAACCAAAATGGGTAAGGGGCATCTGCTTAAAGCATCAGCATGGGCTACTTGCTTCCCTGGTCTGTAAAGCAATTTGAAATTATAAACAGACAAAAAATAGTCCATCTTGTTATTCTGGGTGACATAATTTGGGGGCTGGGTTTGTCACCAGCCAGTATACCTAGGAGAGGCTTGTGGTCAGTAACGAGCTCAAAATGGTGGCCATATAAGTACTCATGGAATTTTTTGACTGAAGCCACAGCAGCAAGGGCCTCCTTGTCAATTTGTGCATAGTTCCGTTCTGTTTTAGACAGTGTTCTGGAAAAATAAGCAATAGGGGCTTCCTGGCCATTAAGCAGTCTGTGGCCTAGGACAGCCCCAATGCCGAAAGGAGAGGCAACACAAACGAACACTAAAGGAAGGGCTTTGTCAAATTGCATTAATACAGAATCTGAAGTGAGTAGGGTTTTGACAGCATTGAAAGAGGCCTGTTCATTAGGTCCCCAAGTCCAAGTAGCGGTAGAGTCCAAAAGCCTATGTAATGGTTCAGCTATAGTGGCCTTGTGAGGTAAGAATGAGCTGTAAAAGTTAAGTAAGCCCAAAAAGGCTTGCAGCTCCATCTTATTAGTAGGAGCTGGGGCATCCTGGATGGCTTTAACTTTGGATTCAATGGGATGAATCCCTGCAGAATCAATATGATAGCCTAAGAAGTCAATTTGGGAGGTGGCAAAAATGCATTTTTTTCTGTTTTGTTTGAGTCCAGTATCTTTAAAACATTGAAGAACTCTCTATAAACATTGTAAATGTTCTTGTGCGCTATCTGAGGTGATGAGAATGTAATTGAAATAGGGGACGACTCCTGGTATGTTGTAAAGTAAGTGCTCCATTATTGATTGGAAAATGCCAAGGACCACACTAACTCCAAATTGGAAGTGTTTGCATTTAAAAGCGCCCCTGTGCGTTATGATGGTTTACGCTTCTGCTGTCTGGTCATCTGGGAACTGTTGGTAAGCCTGAGTCATATCAAGTGTTGTAAAAGTGGAGCTTTTGCCTAAGGCATGTAGTAGGTGTTGAATGATGGGCACTGGGTATGCATTGGGTTGTAGACCCTTGTTTATGGTCGATTTATAGTCCGAACAGAGGCGAACTGAACCATCTTGCTTTAGAGGTATTACTATGGGTGTTTCCCATTTGGAGAAATCAATGGGTTCTAGAAACCCTTGGGATAATAGCTTGTCCAGCTGGGCACCCACTTTTGCACATAGGGCTAATGGGATTCTCCATGGCTTGAGCCTTACTGGAGCCACCTGTGGGTCTAAATTTAGGGTAATGGGTGTGCCATTATAGCAGCCAAGCTTATCATTGAAAACTTCTGAAAAGTTTGTAAGTAGTTGTTCTAAATTGGAAGTATTGATGGAATTTATGCCAGTTACTTGCAATCCCAGGGAATTGAACCAATCCAGCCCTAATAAGCTTGGCAGGCACCCATTAACTATTACCAGAGGTTAAAAGTCCATTAAAATGATGGAATTGAATGTGGAACTTGCCTGTCCCGATGACTGGAATAGTCTGGCCCTGGTAGTCCCTCAAGGCCAACTTGCAGGGTGTCAGCTATTGCTAGGTGATGTCTGGAACCAGCTGCTTCAGAGTGTCCCAGGACAAGATGGAGAGGGAAGAGCCAGTGTCCACCTCCATGTGGCATGGTTTCCCTTCTAAAAGAAGATCAACATTAATCTTATTAATATTAAAGCATTGTGGTAGTGACTCAGCTCTGGGATATGCTTTGGTGACTGCAAAGAAATCCTCTTTGGATCTGGAAGCTTTTGTCTGTGTTTGGTTGGGGGGTGGCTGATTTGAATTTCTGGCAGCTTGACAAATTCTTGTCAAGTGCCCCTTCCTTTGGCACTTCAGGCAGATCATGTTTCTGAAGCGACAGGTAGCTCTTGAATGGTTTCCCCCACAGCTGAGGCAGATGACTTGTGGCGTGCTTGGTCTACTTTCAGCTGGGTTGCCTTTTCTTAGTGTCAGGGGCATTCTTAGATGGTTCACTTCTTCTTCCCCCTTGAAGTACTCGGCTTCGAACGTGTCTTCGTAGTGGACTGCTGCATTCGCTTTGACACCTGGGAGGCTGCCTGAGTTTTGGAGTTCAGCCGCGGATAGATTTGACAGTTCCTTGGCTTGAGCTTCTTCGATTGCTTGCTTGAGGTTAAGGTCTGCTTTTGCTAAGAGGCGCCTCTGTAGTCGGAGGTCTCTTACCCCACAGACCAGCTGGTCCAGTAGCCTGTCGTCGAGCTGGTCTCTGAAGCCGCAGTGAAGGGCAGCCGATCTGAGTGCCGCCATGTACTCACTAACGGATTCTCCCTCCACTTGGGCTCTTCTCCGAAACGCATGGCGGCGGGCGATGCGGGAAGGTCTGGGAGTGTAGTGATTGCTGAGGACCTCCTACAGCTCTTCCCAGGTTACAGCTTTCACCGTTTGTGGAACCAGTAGGGCGGTAGCGGTGTCGAAGACCATTGCTCCGCAGAAACTTAAGAAATAAGCTTTCGTTCTGTTCACGGGGATACCTGTCAAGTTGGCGGCGTCCATCACACACCCGAAACGATTGATGTATGATGTCCATGTTTCTGAAGCCGAAATGGAATGGTGGAAAGTTGGGAGGTGCCACTGCCATCTGGGGTTAGCTTAGTGGCAGCCTTGTTAACCTTACTAGTGCTTCAGCTCTGTGACTGTTCAGCTCTCTTTTTTGCCTCAGAAACGCCTCACTTTGTTAACATCCCATCCTCGTCGCCAGTTTTGAGTTTGGCGCGCAAGAAGGAGAGGCAGAGGCTGTTGGAAAGGTTAACAGGCTTTATTGGCCACAATGTAACCCAGCCGGGCGTATTGCTGCTAACTCGGCAGCCAGCTGACAGGCTATAGCTGAGCCTGTTTGACAGCTCCCTTTTATAGCGAGCTGTCAAGAGGGCTCAGCCAATCAGCGGTGGTTCTGGTTCCCACTTAAGCAGCGGACCAGAGTGAAGACTATTGCTGGGTATAACAGAGGCCATTGGTACCCCCCCCCCAAAAAAAACACCCCCCATCTTCCTTTTGCTTCAGAAGCTTCCCATCTCTGCTCCCCGGCACTAAGCAGAGTTTGTCCAGGCCGCAAAAGGGAACATTTTGGTTCCCAGGCTGTGTTTGTGGGTGGGGGATGGTTGATACAAACAGGGTTGCCATTTTGTGGAACAGAACAAAATGGTGGCCGAATGGCACCAGGTGGGCCTTGCAAGGAAGCGATGGAAGGCCTCGGGGCTCTCCAGAAGGTACATGAGGAGGAGGAGGAGGAGGAGGAGGAGGAGGAGGAGGAGGAGGAGGAGGAGGAGGAGGAGGAGGAGGAGGGTGTTTGGCCTAGTGGGAGTGGGGGGAAAGGCCTAAAGGGGTGGGAAGTAGAGCATGGGTGGGGGACAACAGAACAACAGAGTAACAGAGTTGGAAGGGACCTTGGAGGTCATCTAGTCCAACCGCCCATCAAATTTCAGGCCTGGGGCAAGTGGGTCTGGTCCTGTCCTCTGTCTCCAAGGGCATTCCCCCAAACACACCCAGGAGGGCTCCCCATGCTCCACTTAATGACCCATGTGTTTGTTTTATGTTTTACAGGTAGTCCTCGATTTACAGCCATTCTCCTAGTGACCATTTGACAGCGCCACAGCACTGAAACCATTTTTCACCCTTGCAACCGTTTCATCACTGGAAGCTTTCTAGAAGAAATTGGACAATCAATCATTTATTAAAATGATTATGGGGTTGGACTGGATGACCTCTGAGGTCCCTTCTGTTGTTCTGTTCTAAATTCTGATGGTTGGCAGCTGGCTCATATTTATGACAGTTGGAGTGTTCTTGGGTGATGCAGTCCCTTTTTGTGACTGTTTCACAACTGCAGTGATTCACTTAACAACCGTGGCAAGAAAGGGCGTAAAATGGGGCAAAACTCACTTAACAACTGTCTCTCTCAGCAACAGAAACTTTGGACTCCATTTTGGTCACCACTCAGTGACATGGTGTCAGTCGAGGCCTACCTGAACTTTTTTATACAGAATTGCTGTGCAGTTGTTAAGTTAGACACACGGTCACTAAATGAAGTTGGTTTCCCCATTGATTTGGCTTGTCAAGAAGGTCACAAAAGGGGATCGTGGTGACCCCGGGACGCACCTGGATTCTGATTAAGTGGCCATAAAATGGACCCCAGTCACCTTTTTTATTGACGCTGTAACTTCAAATGGTCACTAAATGAACTCTTGTAAGTTGAGGACTCCCTGCAGTCAGCCGTTTTCTATAATATACTTTTTTAATCAATGTAACTCCTTTCTAAAGAGGAAGCGATCGATCGGTTCAAAATGCCTTCCCTCTGTGTGTGTGTGTGTGATGTGTGCACATATATTTAGTTATGTAATTTTCAGGCAGATCTACAGCTTGATAGAGCTGGAAGGGACCTTGGAGGTCATCTAGTCCAACACCCTGCTCAAGCAGATGGCAACCAGTTCAGTTTTGGGCTGCTCTATCTGGATAGGTTGAACATCCGCCCAGAGTTACCTTGAGATAAGATGGGCAGCCTACAAATAATAAAAAATAAAATAAAATAAAATAATAAAATAAAATAAAATAAAATAAAATAAAATAAAATAAAATAAAATAAAATAAAATAAAATAAAATAAAATAAATAAAATAAAATAATAAAATAAAATAAAATAAAATAAAATAAAAATAAAATAAAATAAATAAAATAAAATAAAATAAAATAAAATAAAATAAAATAAAATAAAATAAAATAAAATAAAATAAAATAAAATAAAATAAAATAAAATAATAAAATAATAAAATTAAAATAAAATAAAATAAAATAAAATAAAATAAAATAAAATATAAAATAAAATAAAATAAAATAAAATAAAATAATAAAATAAAATAAAATAAAATAAAATAAAATAATAATAATAATAAAATAAAATAAAATAAAATAAAATAAATAAATAAAATAAAATAAAAAAATAAAAAAATAAAAAATAATAATAAATTTTAAAAAATGCTTCACTTAAAGTAAACACGTTCATTTTACGTTTCACTGGGGAGAGCAGGGATGGGGTGGGGTCATTAGTGATACATTTCACTTACAGCCTGCGAATGCAACCTGCGACCGAAATGAGCAGGCTCCATTACGGTCGTATCTTGAGGACAACCTGTGTCGTTTTGTTGCTGGACACCATCAGATATTGCACAATCTCTATAGGTAAAGGTAAAAGGTAAAGGATCCCCTTGCACCTACGTGCTAGAAGTTTCTGGCTCTAGGGGGCAATGCTCATCTTTGTTTCAAAGAGCCAGCACTGTCCGAAGACGTCTCCGTGGTCATGTAGCTGGCATGACTAAATGCCGAAGGCACACGGAATGCTGTTCCCTTCCCACCATAGGTGGTCCCTATTTTCCTGCTTGCATTTTTTTCATGCTTTCAAACTGTTAGGTTGGCAGAAGCTGGGACCAGTAACGGGAGCTCACTCCGTGACACGGCGCTGGGGATTCGAACCGCTGAACTTCTGACCTTTCTGATCGACAAGCTCAGCGTCTTAGCCACTAAGTCACAGCATCCCTATGATCTCTACAGAGACTGAATCAAAAGACCACTTAGAGAGGGCTGTAAAGCACTGTGAAGCAGTATATAAGTCTAAGGGCTGTTGGATATATTTAAGCCAAAGAGTAGAATTTTAAAAAAATCTCTTTTAAATAAATATAGAGCTTTACCTTGAAAACTGTTCCCTCCTGGATTGCTGCAAACAGTCAGTTCATGCCACTCATCAGAAAAAGTTAAAAACAAGGCTGGAGAGGAAATAGAAGAAACTTCAGTGTATTTTTCTTCTTCGTGCTGGCAAATTTAAAGATACATAAATATTCTCTGGTTTTCATTCTGGAACTCTGGAATTTACTTATCTTGAAGGACTAGGAAACTGAATGCAAGCCACCTGCTGCTTTAAGACAGCCGCTCTAATCTGTGAAGTAAAGAAAGTGCCCTCCTTAGAAAAAAGATATTTACTTGAGTGGCCCCACTCTCTGTGGTGCACGTTAAATGTTCACTATTAAGGAAAAAAATCATAAAAGAGTCTCCTACTTTTGCAAGATAAAGTTACTCAAAAGAGATTTAGGACAGAAACTAAAATAGCACAGATTATGCCTCCCTGAACAAGAGAATGATTTCTTTAACCATACTTGAACTGGACAAGATTTTTTCTCCCAATAACAAATGCTCTATTATTCCCCCTCTGTCCTTTCCTTACTTCCTTATACCTGAAAGTAGACTTCCTAGGCATCCTATGGTATCTCTGGACAACTGAATAACTGGATAGAAGCATTCCTGGCAAACAGACAACAAATGGTCAAAATTGGGAGTGTCCTATCAAATTCTGTACCTGTCAATAGTGGTGTCCCCAAGGCAGTGTTCTAGGACCAACTCTCTTCATACTCTACATAAACGACCTCTGTGATCATATTAAGAGCAATTGCGTTCTTTTCGCTGATGATGTAAAGCTGTTCAATACCACAGACAATACTGCTACCCTACAAAAGATCTTGACTATGTATCAGAATGGTCAAACAAATGGCAACTTCAAATCTCAACAAATAAATGCTCTGTCTTACATATTGGCAAAAAAATCAGAAAATAAAATACAAGCTGAATAGTCAAGATCTTGTTGATGACCCAAGCTCTGTAAAGGACCTTGGAATACTCACCTCTAATGATCTAAGTGCTAGAGCCCACTGCAACTACATAGCCAAAAAGGCATTAAGAGTTGTTAACCTAATCCTACGTAACTTTTTCTCTGGTAATATCACACTACTAACCAGAGCATACAAAACATTTGCTAGACCAATACTCGATACAGTTCATCAGTCTGGAACCCACATTACGTATCTGATATTAGCACAATTGAGAAAGTCCAGAAATATTTCACAAGAAGAGTTCTCCACTCCTCTACTCGTTGTAGAATACCTTATGCCACCAGACTTGAAATTCTAGAACTAGAAAACCTTGAATTACGCCGTCTTCGGTCTGATTTAAGCATGGTATATAAAATCATACATTGCAATGTCCTACCTGTCAATGAATACTTCAGCTTCAACCATAACAACACAAGAGCACACAATAGATACAAACTCAAAGTTAACCGCACCAAACTTGATTGCAGGAAATACGACTTCAGCAATAGAGTGGTCAATGTCTGGAATACTCTACCCGACTCTGTAGTTTCTTCCCCAAACCCCAAAAACTTTAACCTTAGATTGTCTACTATTGACCTCACCCCTTTCCTAAGAGGTCTGTAGGGGGCGTGCATAAGCGCACCAACGTGCCTACCGTCCCTGTCCTATTGTTTCTCTTATTCTTCTTTTATTTTTCTTATATGTACCCATTTCATGTATTCACAACTATGTATACACTTATACTTATTATCTTGTAAACAATTGGCAAATCAAATAAATAAATAAATAAATAAATAAATAAATAAATAAATAAATAAATAAATAAATAAATAAATAAATCTATGCTTTATCATGGGGTGGAGGACATTGAACAGCTAGTCTTCCACCAATCTGTGGTCCAATAAAGTTTTGTGATCTTTTTGCTGCCTTCTCTCTCCTCTGAGCTTCTTATTCACTGTATTGGCTCCGTTCTTCCTTCATTCTCTCTCTCTCTCTTTTTTTTTTTTTTGCCAGAAGTACCAGAAAGATTGTGTCACTGAAGAGGGGATGGACCTACCTTATACATCCCAGAGAGGAAGACCAGAACCGTTCAAGTTGGACATAAGGAGGAACTTCCTGTCTACACAATCAAACAGATTCTCCTTCACTACAGGTCTACAGGTGAAGCCTGGATGGTGAGATGTCAGACAGATGTTTTAGTGGATGCTGTGCTCAGCAGAAAGGTGGAGCAGATAAATTCTAAGGTCCATTCAGATTTACAGATAATCAGAGTTGGAAGGACCTTGTAGGTCATCTAGTCCAACCCCCTGCCTAAGCAGGAGACCCTACACCATTTCTGACAAGTGGCAATCCAATCTCTTCTTGAAAGTCTCATTCAAGCTTCATGAGTCTGTTAACCAGCATTGACAAAGATACTGTGATTAACAACTGAGGTGTCCTTCAAAGAGTTACTCCAGCATACACAGCTGGCATGATTTTGGACCTTTCTACCCACCACAATGGGAATAAAGTAGCAGGGAGGTTTGCCACAGTCAAGACTCATAGCTAAGCAAGCTTTCAGAGCTTCCTGGAAAGCCCAGGTGACCGGTTATGTTGAACAAACACCCCATGTAGCGCAAATGTGTGTGGACCCTGAGAACCCAGAATAACCTCCAAGTGGCCCCAACAACTTGCTAAAAGGATGCAAATGACCAGCTGTCTGCAAGGAGTATAAATGCTTCCATTCCCCACCATCCAGTCAGAGCTGAAGAAGCTTCTTGGAGAAGAAGTGAAATGTCTTCAAAAGAAAAAAAAAGCAGGTGATCCAGTTGCCCCTTGGAAAAAGCCCCTTTGGGACCCCTACTCTAGTGTTTCCCTAATATGGAAAATCCAGCTAACTCGAAGGAGAGAGCATGGCTGACAGCAACACAACTCCCTCTGTTTTGAAGTCATGACAGTTACACGCCAACCTCATTACTATTCTCTTGCACTTTGCTATTACTATCTTCTCCTGCACTTTGCTATTAACTTTCCTTTCGTTTGCATGAATGGCTGCCCTTGAATCCTATTAGCCTTCCTCTTAAGTGGCAGAACTCAATTTTTGTGCATCTATGGATGTCCTGATAATTAATGCCTCACATTTACCACCCCTCTAATTTTATTATAAAATCTTTTGGATGGCTAGGATGGCTTGATGAGAGTTCTTCTTAGCCTTGGTCTGGGGTGATGCCACACACAGAAAAGGCAGAACAAAATGTCTTTCACGAGATAATGGAAAGAGTTACAAGCCATTCTTTCTACTGAAAATGTGGTTTTAAAGAGGGGAAAACAGAGAGGTTTGTAGATGCGACACTGCTGCTATTGTTGTGGTGGATGCAAAAAGTAAAATAACGTCCGGGAGGAATTGTTGTTTAGTTCACTATCATTGAAAGTTTAGGACTATTAAAATCAGGAAGGGACTTCAGAAGTCTTCTACTCCAACCCCCTGCTCAAGGAGATCTTATCCCATCCCAGTCAATTTTTTTTCCCCGCTACCGGTTCTCCAGAACTGGTCAGAACGTGCTGAATACCAGCTCTGCTTGGGTGACACATCACTATGTGCTTTGAAAAGACCAAGCATTTTGAAAAAAAAAAATTCATTGGAAACCTCTATTTTAGCTGGAAAATTTGATGTAGGATGTTCCAATTATTTTTGTTGCTAGCCAAATCAGAGCAGAAATAAGAAATGCTCATTGTTTCCTTGGTAGCAATAGAAAATTGATTTGTCCCTGCTTTGTCCCCGTTTTTGTTGTTATCCCCCATCATATTTCTGGAGTACTTTCCTGGTTTCTTGCCCAAGCACTAAGTAGGTCTAATTCTGCTTAGCTTTCCAGCCCCGACCCATTGGCCCAAGCGTGGTATTGTGCAACTTCTTCACATCGGCTGGGTGTGAGCAGACAGGGCCCTGCTTCTATTCTTTCCATTGCTTAGCTTCTTCGCAGCTGCTGAAGGACCAGAGGTGACCCTCAGAGCAATCTTGGGTACAGTGGTGGAATTCAATTTTTTTTTACTACCAGTTCTGTAGGTGTGGCTTGGTGGGTGTGGCTTGGTGGGCGCTGCAGGGGAAGGATATACTGCAAAATCCCCATTCCCTCTCCACCCCTCTATCCTGCTTTCCAGCTCCATTCTCCTGTGCAAGGAACCAAAGAAGACCCAGCCAATCAGCTGGGACTCAGGAGGTGGAGAACAGATGGGGGCAGGGCCAGTCAGAAGAGGGATTTGCAGGTTCTCCAAACTACTCAAAATTTCCACTACCGGTTCTCCAGAACTGGTCAGAACGTGCTGAATACCAGCTCTGCTTGGGTGACACATCACTATGTGCTTTGAAAAGACCAAGCATTACTCCCCCGCTGTAATGCAAAGTGTCCCTCTAGCTGAAGGCCACCTGCTTTTCAATGGACAGTTTTCTTTGCACTGAGGTTTTTTTTTTTGTGTAGGTTCAGAGACCAATGTTTGAACAGAATCATTGTAGCCCAGTTACATAATGCAATGCTATCCTTTCTCATTCCCCCCACCTTTGGCTCCTTGAGGCTCATCCATAGACCCTGCCAACAAGAAATGATATTGTTAGGGAGGGAGGAACAGGGACCTTTGGAATTGAGGGTGGAGATTGAGGTGGAGCCTCGTGTGATTTGGAAGTGAGGGGTTCCACCTGGAGATAATTGACTCTTGGAGATAAAACGAAACAGCTGCTTGTCTTTGTTTTACAAGCACAACCAAGGCTGACCAACATCTGCTAGGAGAGCCTCTCAGAAGGAAAGCAAGGTAGGTGGAATTAGGAGACTTCAGCACTCATCTCCTTTTCAGAAGGTTTGCCCAAAACAGCAGGAGACAAAATTGAAGTTATAAGCATCTGGTCCCAGTGGCGGTTGGAATATTAGTGCTAACTAACTGGTGGGTTCCACCATGTTTGTAAATATGGATTATAATCTGCAGGCAGAGAAGAAGATAGATGGTAAAGAAATATTGGGGGAGGGAAACAAGGGGAAACCAGAACTAGTACACCTCCCTGGTCAAACACATGGCTTCATTCTTCAAACACATCATTCTTCAACAAGGCGGTTGTTGTTCCAGGGATGAGATCATAAGAAGAACTGGCACAGAGCCCATCTCAAATTGTATACAAAAGCAGCAAATAATATGGATTCCTCACCTGGGGAAGGATGTCTTGTAATGCCAGGCCACACAAGGCATGTACAAGAAGAGGAGAAGGTAAAAGGAGCAAAGACATAATAATAATAATAATAATAATAATAATAATAATAATAATAATAATAATAATAATAATAATAATAATAATAATAATAATAATAATAATAATAATAATAATAATAATCAACATCAACATCAACATCAATGATCAAGGATCATCATAAGGAGGAGGAGGAGGAGGAGGAGGAGGAGGAGAGGAGGAGAAGAGGAAGGAGAGAAGAGAAGAGGAAGAGGAAGAGGAAGAGAAGAAGAAGAAGAAGAAGAAGAAGAAGAAGAAGAAGAAGAAGAAGAAGAAGAAGAAGAAGAAGAAGAAGAAGAGAAGAAGAAGAAGAAGAAGAAGAAGAAGAAGTTGTCACTGGTATTTGTGATACATTTTTATATGTTCTGTTGACTGAGTTTCATGTTTAATGAATAGAAGAGAAAATAATAATGACAACAACAACAATAATCTTAATAAAATCGACCATTCATTGGGCTGAATCAATATTTCCCTACAGCATAATGGTTTCCTGATTATCCTGGCTCTGTAAAGTTCAGTGGGAAATGAGTGGCCGCCCCACTTAGTAAAGTTCTTAAGAGGTCTTTTAGAATATAAGGGGACCTACTGCCTCTACAGAAATTTCCTGAAGTGCTATAAACCCATTTCCTTCTGAGATTGATTTACATTAAGGCGGGGCAATTTGAAATGAGCACTCTTAAGTTTCAAACCATCCATTAATTTAGAAAAGAAGGACCAAAATCCTGCCTGATCACTTCTCTGGAAAGTGTTTAATGTTGACTGAGTGGCTGTTAGCTCCCCATTTCCTTCCTGTTCCATTCATGCCTTCGAAAATTAGAGGAAAGTCAACCTTAGCTTGCTTGCCCTTCTGAGCTTGGGTGTCACTAGTCCAAAATGGGCTCTTTGCATACAGGATGGAAGCTGCACATTAGCAAGCCATTCATGGCTTCTGTTAGGGAGGTCCCCCCCCCCCCCTGTCATCCTTGATCTCAGGTGTGTCAATCTATGAATCATTTGTAAAGGCTGTTCAAATGCCCTTAAATGTGTGTCCTGCACAGGATTGCTTCTGTTGTGAAAGGGGAGAGAAAGGGGAGGGAGGGAGGGAGGGAGGGAGGGAGGGAGGGAGGGAGAGGAGAGAGAGAGAGAGAGAGAGAGAGAGAGAGAGATCACATTGTGAGACGTTTCTAATTTCATTTGAGCAAATGGCCAGAAAATTCAGGATCATGTTATTGGAAAAGTCATTTCATTCATATTTGCTACTTCAGTTTTCACCTTGAAGCTTGATAGATTAATTTAGCTCTTCTGAATGCATGACCAGTCAGACTTGAATTCCTCTTACATAACTAAACCCTGAAGGTCATGCCTAAGGACTCAGAGTCCCTGGTTATATAAAGAGATGGAAAGTTCTCTTCACCATTACAATTTCACATCCAGAAAGGTTTCTGAATCTCTTTGGGGCTGGGGTGTGGTTGAAATTCTCTTCCCAAAGCAAAACCCAGTCAGACCACCACTGAAAAAGAGTGCAAACCTTTCCTTCATTAGTTCAAGTATGGTCCACGGGTCATTGATGGTGGACCATGCTCCATACAGCAATGGGAAATGATACATAGTAGAATATTCTGCTTTTCTTCCGTATAATGTTCAATCCTACTTTTTTTTTTTTTTTTTTTACATTTAATACCTTTTGCTCTTGGCTATCTCAAAAAAGATGCCATAGGATTCAACCTGGTTGTAATTTAGTAGAAAATCTTGAGGGAACCCCTGAAGTGAGAAAAAAAGAGAACCCAGAAGGCAGCATTACAAATTACTTTTATATGAGAGAGAAAGTGAAACAGAAAGAGAAAGAGAGGCACTTGAATGCAGCTGAAGGGAGATTTTGCTTTTAATTTCTTCACAAGCTTCCTTGCATAGTGTAACATTCTCTGAATTTAAATAGTGGCACTTTTACAAGATGTCAGTGTGAACTGATTCTCTTTGAACGTTTGACACATAGGATGCATAGAACTTGGATGGGTACTTTTATTTGGCATGTGTTCAAAAATTTGCATGCATAAAAGTTGATAAAAAAGGCTTTCCATAATGAGGTGGTGGTTTGCATCAAGAAGACTGGGAACTGCAGATCTAATTCCTGGTTTATTAAACATTTAGAATAAAATACAATCAAATGATAATACATTTTTTAAAAGTAAGCAAGAAGTGCTTTAGTCAAATTAACTGGCTTTTTACTTAGGGTTTTTCATACATTTTTAAAAAGTAAGTGAGAAGTGCTTCAGTCAAATTCACCGCTATTTTACTTAGCGTTCAAATCTTGCATTTATTTCATTTCTATATCTAGAAGAGAGACTCAGAATACATGTTTACGGGTATTCTTAATGACATTCCAATCTCACAATGATGCTATTAGCATTTGGTAATGGAATGTCAATCATTCTGTTATGAATCCCCCTATTTCCCCCAACTCTTATCCTTGAGGTTGGAGCTGATTCTTTGTGAGAGATAACTCCTCAAGTCCATTGTCAAATACTTCATTTCTTCCTATCACATCCTCATAATGCTATAATGAAGTTGGCAACTAGAAACAAGGGCTTCCTGATGAATGCAACTTGATATTCGGGCTACAGCCCCCCCAAAACCAAGGGAATTTCCACTGAAGCAAAGGTGAATCCAAGTGTAGCCATACCTGGAATGAATCCATGGGTTTCCTCCTGGTGTCACTTTCAAACCAGAAACATAGGAAGTTTTAACATCTCATCCAAGAATGACATCACGAGACCATCCTGTCCAAGAAAAATAGGCATTTTCCTACACACATGTTGTAAACAAATGATCGTTCTCATTAACACAGTTGGAATATACTGCACATTGATTGGAAAGAAGGAAAGACATCAAATGCAATTGTAATCCTTTACAACTGGTCATGAGGGAGAATTTAGAAAGCCACATTAAATAGCCTCTGGTTCAAAGTTCCCAGAGAAAAACTAAAACCCTGAGTCAACTCTGTGTGTTAAATTCTGCACCAAAAACACTTTCCCAGGAAAACTATATTGTCAACTGTAGAACATTTAGAAGGGGTGGGAATGCTGATCAGCTGCAGAAAAGGGGCAAGAAGGCTTCTCCATGGATCCACAATTGTATCCCCCAAAATGAGTTCTTCAAATGTTTCCCTGTGGCTGAGAAATGTGTAGCTTCTGGAGAGCCCAGATCTACACAAAGATCTCAAAAGGGCTTGAGAAGCAGCGATCCAGACAGAGAAGTATGGATTTGGAGCTACGAGAATCACATTTCTCTACCAAGCATTTCCTGCAGAAAACCTGTGTTGCCAAACCATTGTGGGTTATTTGTTTTTTTCCAGGCGCAAAATATGAGGTGCACATCTGCAGAAGCATTACCTTTAAAGAAGCATGAATTGGCAGTCCAAAGACTACAGAATTTCTGTCTCCTTATTGCCCGGGGAATGCATCGGGCAGACGGTTCCTCTGTGCTTGGCTGACCCAGGCATCTTCTGGATCAGACAAAATGCAACTGAAGTTCAAGAGGGTACATGCTTCTCAGGGGCCTTTACGCCTCCATCTTGGGCTAGTCAGGAAATGCTGGAGTTGAGATGATGATGGAAAGAGATCAGAGGATTGGGAGGACTTAAGCTCCATGGGCTTGAGGAGAATTAGGTGGATTTGGGGCAGGACCGGAAGACCAAGAAACAAAGCACAGAAGGCAGCAAAATGTAAGTGTGTTGGAGGACAATATCTCTCGACTGACAGCTGGAATTATGACATCGGTACAAGCCCGAAGTAGCACACTGCATCTCCGATATATTAAATTTACAAGAGCCTATCGCCTCCCCCACCTTTCAGAGTACAAGAAGCGTCTGCAGGACTTTTAACACCCTTGGAGTCAAAAAAGCAAAAGCTGCCACAAGAAGTAAGGCAACTGGAGAGCCCCTTTCAGCCCCACGAGATCTTATTTGCTTCTGTTTTATTCACTAGAATCCCTCCACTCCCTCCCAGAAGAGTCAAAGTACAAACATACTGAGGATTCATGAATCCGGGACCACATATTTTATTTACAGCCCTGCTGCCCTGAAAAGATTTACTTTCCCTTCCCTGCGATGCATTTTGGTCTAGGGGTTAAAGGCATCAGGCTAGGAACCAGGAGGTTGTGAAGTCTAGTCTGGAGGCCCGTTGGGTGACCTCTGGCCAGCTAGTCCCTCTCCCTAGGAACCGTCTCGCTTAGCAATGGAAAATTGGGGCTCAATTGTAGTCGTCAGTTGAGGACTACCTTGGATAAATACTGTACGTACATAAATAAATCCCCAGGAGTCAGAACTGATTTGAAGGCACCTACCCCACCCCCAAAACAAGCATGCTACATGGCAGCTTTCTTCTTAATCTCAGCAGTGAGATTTAGAGTGCAAAATTCTTGCTAATCTACTCCCGATCGCTCAGAGAACCAACGCTGGGAAACATCCTGTATCTTAAGCATCCTCTAAAGAGGGATTTTTAAAGAGATGTGTTGTGTAAGTAAGCTTACTTACATCCTGGGCAACTTCTTTTAAGCTCAGTTAAGAGTAAGGGTCAGATCTGTGCATTTAGCAAAATTCTTCTTCTTCTTCTTCTTCTTCTTCTTCTTCTTCTTCTTCTTCTTCTTCTTCTTCTTCTTCTTCTTCTTCTTCTTCTTCTTCTTCTTCTTCTTCTTCTTCTTCTTCTTCTTCTTCTTCTTCCTCCTCCTCCTCCTCCTCCTCCACCTCCACCTCCACCTCCACCTCCTCGGAAAAACAGTTGGTTCTATCTTAAGGGATTTAATGTGATTGTGTATATCACTTGGGTGAATTCACTTTTCTGTCACGTGATAGCCCTCGCGGATTAATATATCTTATAAATTGATACACACTTGTGCATGTCGTTTTCAGTCAACTGCTTACACAGGGCATATATGGAGTTTTCCAGTGGTGGTTGGGCCAGTTTGCTTTTAAAAATGGCCATTCTGTCTGATTGGGAGAGTTGCCCTGTACAGGAAGAAGAATAACCACAACCTCACTGACCAATTAACCAGTGGAACAGCTTGCCTTTGAGAATTTTGGGTGTTCTGTTGCTTGGGATTTTCAAAAATCAACAACAACAAACAAACGATGGGTCAACCATTTCTTCGGGTTGGTATAAGGATTCCTGTCTTATTGGGCAGAGGCTTAGACTAGAAGACCTCTGAGGTCCCTTCTAACCCTGGGATTCTATAATTCTATGATAAGGATGCTGAAAGATTCTCAGCTATTCAGAGGACAGTATTTGAATGTTGGCCATGCTATTGAAACCAATGATATCTGATATGATATGAACATTCAGAGCATGAGGGTTGAATCTCTGATACCTTACACCAGGGTCTACTTCTTCCCATGTCCAGCTTTCATCTATGAATCCGTTCTGAGTACACCAGACCAATGGAATTGCAGGTGTTAAATGTGTTCTGCTTATTACTCTCTGGATAGGTATAAAGCAGACAGAGCAATGCCACAAAGCATCCATACTAAGTCTTTTTTATTGGTTCATCAGGCATCCTTATCAACTCACAGTTATGACAAGGTTCTTCTTAATGTCAAATCCTTTGCATATCTGCATTATGGTGTAGAAAGATAATAAACTCTCATCCCCATGATGATTGAAGCAGCTGCATCTTGGCTTCAGGATCTAGGGCGGGAAAGAGATGAGCCATATGCTTCAGGTGAGGTATGTTGCTAACTACCTCTGGTGTTGCAATGTGGCTGCGGTCATCTGGTATCCCATTCCATTCCAACAGTGGCAGTAGGAACTAGGAAATTCCATCTAATGACTCTATATAGAGTCCAGTAGCTTCCCTCCCTGCCGTGCATCTTGGTGCAGTGCACGTTGATATCGTGAAGTGCACTTCTTCCTTCTGAATCTCAAAGAGGTCGAAGAATGCGGACCTGGCTAGTGAGTAATCACTCTGAGGATCCAGTATTACATACATCTTCACTGCTTTTTCTGGGCGTCCATCTGGGTAGACTTTGGCTAAGCAGATCTGATGACACGAGTGAGGGGCTAGTGTGTTATCACACACTGTCGTGCAGTTGACACTCACCACTGGCTCCGATTTTGCTTTCGCAGCACGCTGAGGCTCCTTGTTCAAAGGAGGGTTAGGAGTTGTCTTCTGTGGTGGTTCAGAGTCTGGATGATAATAAATTCTCATCCCCATGATGATTGAAGCAGCTGCATAGTAATGGATTCAGGCAAGAGTGAGGAAGCCTCCCCCAACCCAACAAGGGTCAATTTACAATCAGGATTACAGATGTGGCCACAACACATGAACTACATTTCCCAGGATACCTTAAGATAAGATAAAGATAAGATAAGATAAATTTATTGTCATTGTGCTCAGGAACCTGAGAACAACGAAATAAGGTGCTCTTTCGCAACATACAACTAAACAACACCAAAAGATGTATACAAATAACAATATAAAACAAATTAAAACAAATTTAAAAACTGTACAACCAGGATATATGTGTTAAGACCACCAGATTCATAACTCTGCATTTAACCTGATCACAGCACTTGGGTAAAAGCTGTGTTGAAATCTACTTGTCTTGGCTTTCAGCACTCTATATCGTCTTCCTGATGGTAGGATCTCAAACATCGGGTGGCCTGGATGCGAAGGGTCTCTCAAGATCTTTTGTATCTTCCTTCTACATCCCATGTTGTACAAATCCTCCAATGAGGGAAGAGGACATCCACTGATCTTTTGTGCCCTTTTTATCACTCTTTGGAGTGCCCTTTTCTCCGCCTCTGTACAACTCCTAAACCACACACAGAGGCAATAAGATAAAATGCTTAACTACATTTACCATGATGCATTCCCTTAAGGGTACAGCTCTCAATTCCTAACTAACTATCCCAAATCCCATTAACTCTAAACTGTCTGGACAGCACAAAATGTGTTGACTCTTCCTATAAGAATCCTGGGGTTTTGTGTGCATTAAATCTACCCACAGAGAAGTGTTGTTTGATGTCTTCTTTCACCATTGGAAATTATTCTGTATATGTTAAGTGCCGGCTGGGAAATTCTGGAACCGGAAGTCCACACAGTTGCCAAAGTTGAGAATCACTGCCTGCTCTAGACATTCAGAGAATTGTTTGATCTTGTGTTCTGTCAGAAAACATTTCTATGAAAATTGACTTGCAATGGCTAAATCGCTCAATTATTTCGATCACTACATAACAGAGCCATCAACTATGGAATATGCAATATGCAAAGTAATCCTAAAATAGGGAGCAGAAGGAAAATGCCACACTATACCCCCTGGCATTATATTTCTCAATCTCTTTTTTTCTGTAAAAAGAGTGACACATATGAGTCAGAAGTATTCAGTTTGTGGCCTCCAGGCTATGTTCAAAAGTTTTGACCCACTTTGAAATCTCTTTAAAAAAAACCCAGCACCTGTAGCAGCTTAAAAGGCTAAAGGTATTCCTTCAAACATAAATTGGTTTCTGCTAAAGGTCATGGCCCCATCCATTTCGGAACATGTCCATCAACACGCACTGCAACCATTGAACCAACAGACATGGCATGGATTTCTTCTTTCCCTGTAGTGTTCACCACTCATGACTTTTTAATAGGAAGCCCTTCACCTGCATAATAACATTTCAAAGTCTCAGAGTCAAATATTTATAGGTTTGGAGAGGAATTGGGCTATTCAAAAGACACAGAAGCCTAGCACATAAGGACGAAGGACGAAGAGAGACTCTTCATTCTAGTAGAAGTAATCTTTGTTAGCAATGGTTATTGGGATTGGCAACACAATAGCTAAACGCTGTAGTTGTAAACCACGATGTATGATGACTCACCACAGACATTTCCCCAACTATCTGTCCAGAGCTCTGAGAAAGATGAACCAATCCCAGGCATGTCTGGAAGGGAGTTGGTCAGTGGCTCCAAGCAGCCATCTGAGAGGGATTTGGCTGAAGCCCAGCTGCAGCAGGATAGCCCTGAGGCTCCAGGTGTGGAAAGCACAGACCTGCAGCCGGTCAGCAAAGAGGAAGAGGACCTGCCTTCTGCACCTGATCCAAGAACACATAGGGCAGAGAAAAGGTAGGAGCAGAGAAGGCCAGTCCGACTACTCCCAAGGAGGCAGCCTCACCTTTCTTGATGGGCTGCACCAGAAGCTGGCTAATTTAGCACAGCAGAGAGAAGGAAGCGATGCTGGGAACATGTTCATTCCCTAGCTGTGTGTTTTCCGGTCATTGTGATTCTTGCCTTGATTTGGATTAACCCCGTACTTTGTCTTTGGATCATGCCTTAGGAACTCTGGACTTTTCTTGCCTTGTGGATTTAATTTTTCCTGGTGGGTTTATCTTGTCTGGGAGACTTGTGGACTCACTGGCCATTGCTCTGTGGACAAGCATTGGTCTGCCTTTGGCTGGGCTTAATTGGGACAGTTCTGGGATTTTGGTGAAGGGAGTGCAGGGAGATATTAATAAACCCACCAAACCACAGTGTGTGTGTGTGTGAGAGAGAGAGAGAGAGAGAGAGGGAGAGAGAGGGAGAGGAAGGGAGGGGGGGGGTCAGCACACAATGTGACATTTATGATGGCAGTTGTGGTAGTCCTAGTTGTCCTCATGAGATGAATTCTGTGTCATCCTAGCATCTCCCAGTCATGGGTTCACCAGTTCTGACTTCCTGCCAGCTTCCCCAGTGACTTAGCCTGTCAGAAGATGGCAGTGAGGATCGCAAATCGTGGTCATGTGACCACGGGTCCTTACAATATTATAATTGTGAGCTGGTTGCCAAGGTTTTGCAATTATGTGACTCTGAGGACTCTGCGACAGCCACAACTTCAAGACCTGGTTGTAAGCGACCCTTGTTCAGTGCCGTTGTAACTGTGAGCAGTCTCTGAACAAGTGACGGTTCAACAATATAACTGAATTCCATTTTCTATGGATTGACATTGCCTTTCATTCCTGTATTTATTTCCACACATACACAATGTATTGATACAGTAATCCAGTAATGTATATTTTAGTTTGCTAGGTTACAAATGAGTGAACACACTAAGGCTTAATTCTGAGTTGACATGTATATTTCTGTAACTATTTGTCTGAATTATGCTTTAGCACTCTGATTTTTTTAGCAAAATGAAGAATCTTTCTCTTTTATTTTCCAGATGACTGGATTAACATATCCTCCTGTGTTTCTGGTGAGTTGTAGTTGTCTCTTTTCTTTTTTCCCCCAGAGAAAACAGTTTTCAATCTGACAGCTACATATTATAAAGTTGCTCAACTTTGATGGCCAGTCTGTCCCACACTATGCAATCTATCCTGACTAGGTTATGGATTGCAATAAAATGCATTGGTTCTAATTTTTCATAACTGTTTTGCACTGTCTCACACTCTCTGCCCATTTGTCATTTGCCTTCAATATGCCTGCACAACAAAGTATCTGTCAATAGCAGAGCCCTGGACTCAGTTTAGACATAAACATAGAATAACAGAGTTGGAAGGGACCTTGGAGGTCTTCTAGTCCAACCCCCTGCTCAAGCAGGAGGCTCTATACCATTCCAGACCAGTCGCTGTCCAGTCACTTCTTAAAAATCTTCAGTGATGAAGAATCCACAATTTCTGAAGGCAACTTCCATTCCACTGGTTAATTGTCCTCACTGTTAGGAAGTTTCTCCTTAATTCCAGGTTGTTTTTCTTCTTGATCAGTTTCCATCCATTGTTTCTTGTCCTTCTAGTGCTTTGGAGGATAGCTTTACTCCCCTCTTCTTTGTGCCAACCCTTCAGATACTGAAACATTCATCTCTCCCCTAGTCCTTCTTTTCATGAGACTGGACATATTCAATTCTTATAACCATTATTCATATGCTTTAGTCTCCAGCCCCCTAATCATCTTTCTCTGCACTCTTTCCAGAGTCCCTTCATCTTTTTTCTATCATACTGACCAAGACTGGATGCAGTTTAAAACCATTATATGAGTCACTTCTTGGGGGTTGCCCATGTCAAGACTGCATGCAATATTCCATTTACTTCTTGATTGTTGGTCACAAGATTAACATCAGACCAACAATCAAGAAGCAAACAATACCTCAATCAAGGAACTGCCAAGCAAGCTGACCAGAAACAACCCAACCAAAGACCCTCCAAGACCACCCCAACCAATGCAGAGAAGACAATCCACTAGAGTGTAAATTGAGAGCAAACTCCACTCTGCTCTAGCACTAGTGACATTACCTAGTTGGGTATGGAAATGTCTGCAAGAGAACAACCAAGCTCCAAGAGCATCAAGGACCCCTCATTTCCATTCTGAGCTACAAATATTCTCCTCTATCTTGGGTTTAAATGAAGGCAACCTGAACTAGCAGGACCTAAAACCTAAGAAAATCATATCATCCTTAGGAGAGCTTCCTTCTCTCAATTACAAAACAACCAATTACCAAATAATATCTAAGGGTTGTGTGGCTGCATGAGGCAACAGCTGATAATTTACTGGTCCTTGGTCAAAGATTGATTGCTACTAAAATTCAGAAGTAAAATGGCCAATTTTGGAAAGATTTAATTTGTTTAAGTTTTCAAACTGAAGAGTAGGCACGAAAGTTGGATGCTTCTGGGCATCCTGTAAACATCCCCATGCTTAAAGCTAGTTGAAAACCACTTGTTTCCTTCTCTAAAGTGCTCAGGCCCAAATTTGTAACTTAACGTCTTTATCATATGTCAGTTGGACAAGGGCAACACATTTTTTCCATGAATTTTTATTAACAGTTTTAAAAACTAACATCAAACTAACCGAAACTATTGAAGGATAAAAAGGGCAAAGAGAGATAAAAGTGGGAGAAGAAAGAAAAATCCAAAGCATAGAAAGAAAGGATAAAAAAGGAACAGAAGGAAGAAGTTTCCAGTTCCCTTTGCTACAAATATAAATATGATTTCAAAGTCATATTTTATTTTATGATTACAATACAACACTCACTTTATTTCTATGATGCATTTTCTTTCCTAATCTTCACAAACACAAGTCAAAACAACTTTGTTTTCTGCTTCACTCAAAAGGGGTTTCCAGTCAGCCATAAATGCAAATATTTTCTTTCCCCCTTTTTTTTTTAAATCAAAGAAGTTAATTTAGACAGTAGAATATTTTGCTGAATCAAGGAAGAGTGGAGAGTATTTCAACTAGGCACAAGGAAAAATCCCACAGTCAACAGAGTTGATAGGTCTCCTTATCCCCCAAGACTTTGTCAAATCCTCTTTATAAACCATCTAAGCTCATACCTTATTCATGGCTGACCAAAATGTCCTTTAAATACCTCTTTTGCTCAAAGTTAATAATACCAAAACTCACACGATCTCAAAATCTCTTTCTCACAAAGATGATGGAGTAAAGTGGCTTAAAAAGGAACAGGTTCCCCACAACTCCTCCGTATAAGAAGAAAAGAAGAATGGGATTTTCTGTGGAGAATTTCAAAACATGAGAAATGATTTTTGTATTTAATGGAGCACTTTTGTCTTTTATGTTTAGTTTTGTTTTTCCCAACCCAAATGTCAGACGTTGGTGATTTAGACTTTTTTTATAATTCTTTATTGGCCAAGTGTGATTGGACACACAAGGAATTTGTCTTGGTGCAAATGCTCTCAGTGTACATAAAAGAAAAGATACAGATACATATAATCAGAGTTGGAAGGGACCTTGTAGGTCATCTAGTCCAACCCCCTGCCCAAGCGGGAGACCCTACACCATTTCTGACAAATGGCAGTCCAATCTCTTCTTGAAAGTCTCAAGTGATGAAGCTTCCAGAACTTCCGAGGGCAACTTCTGTTCCATTGGTTGATTGTTCTCACTGTCAGAAAGTTTCTCCTTGTTTCCAGGTTAAATCTCTCCTTTCCTTGTTCAGTTTCCATCCATTATTCCTTGTCTGGCCTACAGGTACTTTGGAAAACAGCTTGACCCCTTCCTCCCTGTGGCAGTCCCTCAAATATTGGAAGACTGCTATCATGTCTCCCCTGGTCCTTCTCTTTACTAGACTAGCCAAGCCCAGTTCCTGCAACCGTTTGTTGTATGTTTTAGCCTCCAGTCCCCCAATCATCCCGGTTGCTCTTCTCTGTACTTTTTCCAGAGTCTCAACATCTTTTTTATAATATGGTGACCAAAACTGGATGCAGGTGCGGTCTTACCAAAGCTTTATAGAGTGGTATTAGTACTTCCCTTGATCTTGACTGTATCCCTCGGTTAATACAATTTAGGATTGCATTAGCTTTTTTGGCAGCTGCTGCACACTGCTGGCTCATATTTAGCTGGTTGTCCACTGAGACTCCAAGATCCCTCTCACAGTTACTGCTATTGAGCCTGGTTTCACCCAGTCTATATGTGTACTTTTGGTTTTTCTTGCCTAAGTGTAGGACTTTACTTTTCTCTATATTGAATTTCATTTTATTAGATATGGCCCAGTGTTCTAGTCTGTCAAGATCCATCTGGATCTTGAGCCTATCTTCTTGGGTGTTAGCTATTCCTGCCAGCTTAGTATCATCTGCAAATTTGGTAAGTTTCCCTTCTATTCCCTCATCTAAGTCATTAATGAAGATATTGAAGAGTACTGGGCCTAAGACGGAACCTTGTGGCACCCCACTGCTTACTTCCCTCCATGTAGACTTAGACCCATTAAGGACTACTCGTTGAGTATGGTTTGCCAGCCAGTTGCAAATCCATCTAGTGGTGGTGCTATCTATTCCACTTTTTTCTAGCTTACTAAGGTTGTGGTCTACTTTATCGAATATCTTGCTGAAATCTAAATATATTATGTCCACAGTATTTTGCTGGTCTACTAATTTAGTCACTGTGATGAAGAATTAAATAAGATTGGTTTGGCATGATCTGTTCTTAACAAACCTGTGCTGACTGCTAGTTATTACTTTACTTGTTTCTAGATGTTGGCAGATCTGTTTTTATATTATCTTTTCCAGTATCTTTCCGGATATTGATGTTAGACTGATTGGTCTATAGTTTCCTGGGTCTGTTTTTTCCCCCTTTTTTGAAGATGGGAACCACATCAGCTCTTTTCCAGTCCTCTGGTAGTTCCCTGGTGCTCCAGGATTTTTGAAAGATATGGTGCAGTGGTTCTGAGATGACCTCTGCCAGCTCCTTTAAAACTCTGGGATGTAATCCATCAAGCCTCGGTGATTTGTTTTCATCAAGATCAGACAGGTGTTCTCTTACTATTTTTTTTTTGCTTATTTTAACTTTTATACATTTTTATACATTCATCAAAAGTCAAGAATCATCAGGTGCAACACTTAATAATAGTCATAGGGTACAATAAGCAATCAAATCCTACTAGGAAAAAGTCAATACAAGCAACAAGGTTACAGTCATACAGTCACAAGTGGGAAGGGATGGGTGATAGGAGTGATGAGAAGAGTAATAGTGATAGTAATGCAGACTTAGTAAATAATTGGACAGTGTTGAGGGAATTATTTGTTTAGCAGAGTGATGGCATTGGAGAAAAAACTGTTCTTGTGTCTAGTTGTTCTGATGTGCAGTGCTCTATAGTGTGGCTTTGAGGGTAGGAGTTGAAACAGTTTATGTCCAGGATGTGAGGAGTCTGTAAATATTTTCACAGCCCTCTTTTTGACTCGTGCAGTACACAGGTCCTCCATGGAAGGCAGGTTAAAATGTACCCATATGAATATTCGTCTGTATGTAGGACTGATTTTCTTTGGCTGGAGCCCGATGGAAAGAATGGGTGGCTTTTTTGATTTTTTTTTCTCTAGGCGTTCTGGACTGGGAACCTTCAAAATTGAAGCCCCTGTAAATTCAGAATTTATTGTGAGCCACTTTGGTCTAGTGGTGAAGGCACCACGCTAGAAAGTGGGTGACATTTTAGGCATGAAAGCCGGGCGGATGACTTTGGACCAAGCACCAGGAGACGGTGAGTTCTAGTCCCACCTTAGACAGGAAAGCTGGGTGGGTGACTTTGGGCCAGTCCCTCTCTCTCAACCCCACTCGACTCACAGTGTTGTTGTTGTTGTTGTTGTGAGGAAAGTAGGAGGAGGAAGGAGTATTGGGTATGTTCACCACCTAGAGTTATTTACAAAAAAATAATAAAGGCAAGAGATGTGCAGGTATATACTGAGGCATTTGTAAAAATAATAGAGGCGGGATACAAACAAAGGAACAAATAAAATCAGATAAAAAGGATTTCCACTTCAGTTCCTTCTGCTCAGTCATGATGTCTGCCAATTATAATGCCTATCACACAGACACACAAAGACCCACAGACCCACAAACTCTCAAACCTGACATCATAGCGGATGTTTTCTGAATGGTGGTTAATTTGCTCAGTTTGAATTCTCTGGGATCTGAGCAATTCCGGTTTCCAAAGTGAAAGCTGCACTTTGGGGAGAATAGATCTCTTTTGAGGCTTCCTTCCTGTCATTATATCATCTGAAACTCTGACAGAAGGGAACATATTTTTTTTTGCCAACTAACACTAGGTTTAAGGAAGTTTCTTGCAATTTCCAGCACTCAACATGCTTTCTCGACTCACTTTCTTTACCTGCCTGCTTTTATTTCAAGTTTCAGTTCACGTTTCTTTTCTGTAATTGTCTCCGTGCCTCACTTTGTTTCTTTGAAGAACAATGCAGGTGTAACATATCCCTGCTTTTATTTTAATTTTTGTCTTTTTCTTTCATTTTGTGGATGCTTTTATTGCTTTAATCTCTTTTAAATTGTTTAAATTTCAGGATTTTAGACTTGTAAGCTGCCCAGAGTCACTTGATTGAGTTGGGCAGCCATAGAAATTGGATGGATGGATGGTTAGCTGTCCCTGAAAACTATCCATTCTCAAAGAAAGTCTTTGTAACCCAACATGAAGATGCACAAAACATATCTCTAATGTCTACTTTCTCTACTATTCACTATAACAGATTCTTCCTTTTCTGCTTCTCCTCCTCCTCTTCCTCTTCCTCAGGAAAAGGCCATATTCCTGTCACAAAAACATTCACAGTATCAAGCAGACTTTAATTATTTACCAAATTCATACCTGTATCCTAATATGAATATATCTGTATCCAGGGCTTCAAATACCTCAGTTATGCAGGAATGGAAAAGTGTGTGTGTAAAGTGTGCATTTCTCTCTCTCTGTCTGTGTGTGTGTGTTTATTTATTTATTTATTTTATTTGGTTTGTCAATTGCTTACAAGATAATAGGTATAAGTAAAAACATAGTTATGAATACATGGATACTTATAAGAAAAATAAAAGAAACAATAGGACAGGGATGGTAGGCATGTTGGTGTGCTTATGCAAGCCCCCTACAGACCTCTTTGGAAAGGGGTGAGGTCAGCAGTAGACAATCTAAGGTTAAAGTTTTTGGGGTTTGGGGAAGAAACCACAGAGTCAGGTAGAGTATTCCAGACATTGACCACTCTGTTGCTGAAGTCATATTTCCTGCAATCAAGTTTGGTGCCTTGAGTTTGTATCTATTGTTTGCTCTTGTATTGATATGGTTGAAGCTGAAGTATTCATTGACAGGTAGGCCATTGCAATGTATGATTTTATATACTATACTTAGATCGGACCGAAGGCGGCGTAGTTCTAGCTTTTCTAGGTCTAAAATTTTAAGTCTGGTGGCATAAGGTATTCTGCAATGAGTAGAGGAGTGCAGAACTCTTCTTGTGAAATATTTCTGGACTTTCTCAACTGTGTTAATATCAGATACATAATGCGGTTTCCAGACTGATGAGCTGTATTCGAGTATTGGCCTAGCAAATGTTTTGTATGCTCTAGTTAGTAGTGTAATATTACCAGAGAAAAAGCTGTGTGTGTGTGTGTGTGTGTGTGTGTGTGTGAGAGAGAGAGAGAGAGAGAGAGAGAGAGAGAGAGAACATTTCTGATTCTTCAGAATCTTACTTTCTTAACAAAGGTTAAATACTTTCTTAACAAAAGGAGAGTTGGCAAGTGATATCCCATTTGTCTTGTGCAATTTGTATCATTTGAGTAATGATGCCCTGATGTTTGTAATGTCATTGTGATTAGTTCTGGATGCCTGTGTTGAGGTCTATCACATGAGGGATGAACCAGATTAGTGATATTTGGAATAAAATGACCTGAAATACATGCCTTGTCTAAATCAGGGGTGTCCAACCTTGACAGCCTTAAGACTAGTGGAATTGAGGGATTCTGGGGATTGAAGTCCACAAGTTTTAAAAATTCCCAAGTTTGTTCTTCCCTTCTCTAAATCATGAACACAAACATTCTACACCATCCTGCAGAAGGACTATTTTTGAAGCCAAAGATGCCTTTAACTATAAATACTATCTTTCTAAATCAGAAGTATTTGTACAGGTATATTTTTGTGAAAGTCGTTTTCACAAGTATTCAGAGGAAACCAACACCTGTTAGTTATACAATGCCAACTTCTTCTCCCCTACACTGAACAGGCATAGCAGAAAAAGACATGCAACACCTATAATCATTTGCCCAGGGAGCAACAGAGTATTCACATTCATAAATAATGCTTTTCATGAGTCGAGTTTTAAGAAGGTGGTGTAGAATAGCATTCCCTGAAGAGAAAATGTTCAGCCATTAAGATTTTTTTCTATTCCATACAAATACTCCATAAGGTGGCAGGACTCAGCCAACATTGGCTACTCTCCCAAAATGAAGTCAGGTCAAATTGATTTGCATTTGTATGGGAAAGGATCACGAAAGCCTTGGGAAGCTATCAAACCTTCCTTTAAAAAGACAACAGGAAACCAGCTTCTACTGTTGTACAGAAATCTATACGGTCATGTGACCATGAAATCATGAGAGGTCAGTTTTGTTGAGAAACGATGCTGCTCTTGAGCAGAGTCACTCAACCTTCAACCAACATTAAAGATCACGTAGAACATCGTATCTTGGGATGCCAGTCCAAATACGGATTTCACCAATTGTCTGTGCGAAGCCCATTTCAGAGAATAAACGCCATGTTCATTAAAGCCCAAAGTTAACATACCTTAGAGCTAAGATCAGGGTGAGGTTTGAACTTCATGTAAATGCAGTGAACATTTCTGGCCACATTCAGACAGGGAGTTTGCATCAATTCAAAATTAGCTCTGGATCCGCCCAATTTGATTATGTGGATCCATTTCAAGAGGGAAGCAACTTTTCTTCCCTGAATTTCTGTTGCTGGGTTGTTGGAAATTGGAGCAAATTTGGGCTTTTCTTTTGTAATTCTGGGGCTTGGAGGTCTTCAGCCCCCTGTCAAGCAGGAAAACCTTATACCATTTGTGGAACGGCCTATACCAATTGATGAGAATTTCTGTCTCTTCCTAGCTTCTGGGCTTACATCAGCCCATTTTAATCTTCTGTCAAAGAAAACAGAGAAAGAGCCAGAACTCTTGGCAGTTCAGTCCTTGCTCACATCCTCAGATCTATTGATAAGTGTGAAAGATTGCAAGACCCACCCACAGTCAGCCCAGCAGCCTTCCAGTATTTGAGCTGCCACAAGGAAGACAGGGGTCAGCCTATTCTCCAAAGCAGTGATCCCCAACCTTTTTACGCTGCAGCCTGGTACCGACATCAGCTGGGTGCCGCCATCTTTTTGATGAAAAGTGCTTCCGGTGAGCTTTCTACCCGGAAAAGCTCACCGAGCGCTGGCGCCGCCATCTTGTTTTGATGAAAAGTGCTTCCAGTGAGCTTTCTACCGGAAAAGCTCACCGGAAGCACTTTTTCATCAAAACAAGATGGCGGCGCTCAGCAAGCCAGCGCCGTAGGACTTGTTCCACGGACCGGTGCATCGGTCCGTGGACCAGTGGTTGGGGACCCCTGCTCCAAAGCACCAGACAGGGCAGGACAAGAAACAACGGATGGAAATGAATCAAGGAGAGAAGCAACCTGGAACTAAGGAGAAACCTCCTAACAGTGAGGACAATTATCCAGTTGGACTAGAAGACCTCCAAGGTCCCTTCCTTCTCTAGTCTGATTGATTGATCTTTAGTGTCATCCAATGATGAAACATTGAACTGGCACATGATGAAAGTCCCCACACCTATTCAAAGCCCAGTTTTCAAATTTCTGCATGTTTGCATAGGTTAAGGAAAACCCAAGTAATCATAGCTAGATTTCCTTTCTCACCTTTCTAAGTTCTAGGTGAGCTTAATTGAACCTCCATATGTAGTTGTCTGTTTGGGGAGAGTTACTTCTAAGCATGCTGCAATAAGTGATAACACATAGCTGACCTTGGCTGGGTTCTGTTCTTGGATCCAAAGGCTGGAAGGAAAACTGTGAATTCTTCCTCAAAGAAGGGCATCGTAGAGCACATGCATACATACTCTTCCAAGAAAACTACATGAATATATTAATTTGTCACCATTAACTTGCAAGAATTGGGTATGTCTAGTGTAATGAAAAGAAGGACTTTGAATGACAGGAGAGCAGTATTGCACAAATTGAGGGGCTGCCACAATGAAGAGGGGGAATCAACCGATTCTCCAAAGCACCAGAAGGCAGGAGAAGAAGCAACAGATGGAAACTCATCAAGGAGAGAACCAACCTGGAATGAAGGAGAAGCTTCATAATGGTGAGGACAATTAACCAGTGGAAGGGAAGTTGCCTTCAGAAGTTGTGGGTTCTTCATCACTGGAGGTTTTTAAGAAGAGATTGGACAATCATCTGTCTGAAATGGTATGGGGTCTCCTGCTTGAGCAGGGGGGTGGACTAGATGTCCTCCAAGGTCCCTGCCAATTCTGTTATTTTGTAACTAAGGCAGCTCAATTATTCCCCCCTCCCCAAATATGGATCTCCTTGTGGAGAATATTAGTGGCTTAGATTAGTATTGAGGAGGTGTTCCCCTTTTTTTCTCCTCCAAATGCTTTTATTCTTAAAAAGTAAAGTCGCCTATCTCCAAGCCGCTTTTCTTCTGGAGTTCTATGAGCCATAGTGACGTAAAATGGCCACCTCAAACATCAGCCTCATGATCACTCTAAATTTTTCACAGTTTTTGGTTTTGTTTTTTTTATTATGTGCAAAAGAAGGGAGAACCAGATTCTGATTATTCATAGAAAAGGGTATGTAAAGACATGTGGATGTAGGTTGCAGTAGAGGTCCATCAAGTGAAACTTGACAACTCATGTGGCTCATGTGAACATGTCCATGTCCAGTCCTGTTTGTAGCAAGATGGAAGTGCACTCCACTGGGATTTATGTAAGTGTGTGTGGGTGTGTATGTTTAAATTGCTTCATTACTCAATGTCAAAAGAGATTCTCCATCATCCAGGTCATCGTTCTCCTAAAGGTGCTTTTTCCAAAAGTTAACTGAACTTTCTTGGTTTTTTTTTCTTTGAAAACATTTCGCCTCTTAGCCAAGAAGCTTATTCAGTTCTTCAAGAACTGATGACATTCCAAGAACTAAATAAGCTTCTTGGTTGAGAAGTGAAATGTTTTCACAGAAAAAAAAAACACCCAAGAAAGTCCATTTTCTTTGAGACTACTCCATTACTCAGTCTTACTTTCAACCATGTCATCTCCTTGTGGTCTCCACTCCAATTCTCGGCTGGTTTTGATTTTATTTAGCTTTCTCAAAGACCTGCCACCATCAACCAAGTGAGGCTGTCTGCTATGGGTTCTGGAATGCCCTCTTCCAGGCTCTGAAAACTGTAACTTTTTGGGATGGTTAAACATTTGAGATCCTATCATTGTGTATTGCAGATAATTGGGACATGATGTGTGTGATGTAGATGGGGATGACATTACGCCGTGCTAAATGACAGATTGGAGAAGAATAAGTGTAATGTAACCAGGAAGAAAAGGCCAAGTAAGGTGAAGAGAAACTGACAGAGGATTTGAATCTGATTTGGAGTTTGAAGGGTATCTCTCTAGCTTGGAGGTTTGACGGGATTTCAACAGACAGTGTGATAGAATGTATGACGAAGGATGCTTCTTGAATTTGAATGGAAACAGAGTTGAGAAAGTTTATGAAAAGACAAGGCAATGGATGTAATTGGTGGTGAATCAGAATCTGAGTTGAAATTCAACGATTATCTAAGCTGGAAGCAGAAGATTTGGCAATTCACAATTGCTAAAGCAAGACCATTGCTATTTATTTGCAAATTGCAAAATGTAAAACCAGGTAGATTAGATGTATACCAATCAAAAAGAAATGAGAGACCCCGAGATTAACTTATTAAATCATTGTCCTTTCTCTCTAGAACAACATATTCTCCGTGGTTATATGGACCACTACACTGGTGATGTTTGGGTCAAGGACAGAAATAGTCCTTATTAAATCACCTTTGGAATTGTTTGGCAGTTATGGGTTTAGTTATGGTTCATCGTAGTCTTATTTATGGTTTTTTTGATAATATTGGGAAGTTAAATCTTGTGGAGAGGGAAGGGGGAGGAAGGAAGGAAGGATAATAAATAAATGATTTCTAATGCTTAAAGAATGTCAGCAAATCTTACTGTTAAGAATGTATTGATGATTGTGTTATTAATTATAATGAATAGATTTCTGTGAAACCTTTGCTGCTTTAGATACTTTGAGAAATAGGTTCAATCAAGGGGCTTTGTGGAAGAAACTTAATTCATTGAAGGTATAAATCATTCTGAATGTGCTTTGAATGGTTGACTCACATCTAATATTTGAGTCATTAAAATCAAATGATCACCCTGGATGAGTTTGAAGAGTCAATTCATTTTAGAAAATTTGTTTAGTACATGCAAACATCCAACACTTTGAAACATTTTGGATAATTTTTTCAAATGTCTAATTTGATCTTTCAAACAATTAAGACACTGGTATGACACTGGCAGGCCCCTAAGCTCAAGAAAGACCAATAGAAATTACTTCTGAGCAGTTTCCTTTACTCTTCTTCACCCATAGATAGGAATCTGACCAAACTAAAGCAACTACTTGAATAATTAGAGATATATCTGAGAAATTCTGGGAACCCTTACCTCTGCTCCTCCCAACCAGACTGTCTAAAAACTTCTCTGACTCTTGATCCCCTGGAATGCAGCCCCTCCCTCCTGGGAATTCACATATTTTAAGTTATATAAGGGTCTTAGCTTAATAAATTATATGGACATCTCTATGCAGACCTTAAGGAGCTTTTTATAATTATACCTTATCACAACTTTGATCTGCTCACTTCATTATAAAACTTCAGTATCTTCACATTTTGGGTAATTCACAATAGATGAAAATTGCAAAAGCTTTGAGTTATCTACTCCTTAATGCCACTATAAGACAAGTTCCTTCCTTCCTTCTTTCCTTCACTTTTCTGGAGCTTCTTTCCTTGACCTTCCTTCCTTGACCTTCTTTGACTTTCTTTGACCTTCATGCCTTGATTTTTCTTCCTAGACCCTCCTTCTATCTTTCATCTTCCTTGACCTTCCTTCCTTCCTTCCTTCCTTCCTTCCTTCCTTCCTTCCTTCCTTCCTTCCTTCCTTCCTTCCTTCCTTCCTTCATCTTCCTTCCATTCTTGATCTTCCTCTGACTTTCCTTCCTTCCTTCCTTCCTTCCTTCCTTCCTTCCTTCCTTCCTTCCTTCCTTCCTTCCTTCCTTGACCTTCCTTCCTTCCTTCCTTCTTTCCTTCCTTCCCCTTTCTTCCTTAACTTTTCTGGAGCTTCTTTCCTTGATCTTCCTTCCTTGACCTTCTTTGACCTTCTTTGACCTTCATGCCTTGATTTTTCTTCCTAGACCCCCCCTTCTTTCTTTCACCTTCCTTGACCTTCCTTCTGTCAGACTGTGCTCCCTCTAAATCCCAAGAAAGAAACTCAGACTCCATGGTGTAGAGCAGAATTATTCTTTTACTGGAAGATAAAGTGGAAACGACAGAGCCAATTCTGAAACTAAGAAATTGGCGGGTAGAACACATATACAAAGGAATAGAATTGCTCCCCCCCCCCAAAGTTCAGATGATTCTTCCAATTAAAACTTCTGAATATGATCATGTGGTCATCTCCAGGTGGTGATGAGGCTATTGTCAGTTGACCTTGACATATTTTGATAAAAGTTCGCAGTTGCGCAAAAAAGGACAGAGGCTAGCGAAGAAATGGAAAGTTAAAGAAAAGAATCCCCCCTCCCCTTGCTAACCCAGCAAAGGAATGCAAAACACCTCCTGCCTTCTTCCCCTCCAAGATTCCCCCCTCCCACCGTTTCATGACAGCCGAAATAAGTAAATTAGCATAGCAGCAGATATGCAATAGTTAGAAGACAAAATATACTTTTTAGGAAGAATTCTTGAGGCTGACACCTTCTTTGATTTTCCTTCCTTCCTTGACCTTCCTTCCTTCCTTCCTTCCTTCCTTCCTTCCTTCCTTCCTTCCTTCCTTCCTTCCTTCCTTCCTTGACCTTCCTTCCTTCCTTCCTTTCTTCCTTCCCCAGAAAAACATTGGGCTTCTTTAACCAACACATCATTTAGCCACATGACACCATATGACTTCCAGACTTTCAAACCTTGTGCCTAGGCCTATGGATAATCCCCTCTCACACCTAAAAGAAGAAGGACCTACAAGAGAGAGCAGGCCATTCACGTGATATTTCTACCTTTCCAGTTTGGGGGTTGCAGCAATGCCATTCGAAGCCTATTCCTGCATTCCCAAAATAAACTTAGAAGAAATTAACCCCATGCCAGCCCAAATAGAGGAGCTGGTTTTGCTATCCAGAGAGCATCTTGTAGAGTTGTAGGTGAGTGAGTTCCTCAGCTGCCACCTCCTCCTGTTGACCTTGCTAACTTTCTTGGGGAAAGAACATCCTTTTACATGCATTGGAGCGGTGTGTTTCATCTTGGGTGACCTTGTTTTTGAGAAGCTAGTTGCCTAGGAGACTCAACTCTCTTTCTGCTCATCCTGCAAAGTCACCCCTATTAATGGGCCTATCACCAATTAATCTGCCTTCCTCCTTTCTTAAAATAAGTCCCTTTGAGTGACCATCACATGGCAATACAAGTTATTGCGGGAATCCATTCCAGATGGTATAATTGACAGACTCTTTTATTGCTCGGTTATTATTATATTATAATTGCTAATCATCACTGATGTTTGTCTTGGTCCCTGATAAAAGACCCAACACTCTATAAATGCTAGTTAACTTTCCATTATCTGGGCACACTTGAGTAAATTTTCCCTTTTTAACTCTTCCTTTCAATGCTCCTCTATCAGTCCTGGGCTGCCGCCTGCAAAAACTGTGGCTTAGCTGTTATGCTAGCACATCATTCCTCTTTTACATTTTTGTCACAAGTGATCATTCAATTTCTGAGATGACATAAAGTGTTCATTTCATTAAGGGCTGTATCTTCATCTTAATGATTTGCCCATTCATGGCAATAATGTTCCGGGAAGTGTGATAGCAGTTTTGGGAACTTGGCATATTCCTGCTCTCTGATCCTCCCTTTTTTCTGGTCTTCCTCTTAAGAGCTGAGTCACTGCATTGCTTTCAAAGTTGCCTTGCACTTTATTTGATGCTATCATTGCTAGCAAATTACTGGCCTTAAAATGTTTACTGAAGGAAACTGTCCAAGGTTCTGCCAGGGAAGCTTTATTGGAACAGCTCAGGATGTCCAACTGCTCCCATCAAGTTCAGATATTTAGTGAGATGGAAAAAAGTGATGGAGAAGACATCTTTGTCAGAGGGTCCTTGGTGCTCTCTGAGCTTGGTTGCTTTCTTGCAGGCATTTCATTACTCAAACTAGGTAAAATCATCAGTGCTCCACCAATGACGTTGTCTAGTTTGGGTCATGAAATGTCTGCAAGAAAACCACCAAGCTCAGAAAACACCAAGGATCCCACACTCACCCTCCTCCTCTTTGCAAACCTTATTCCCTTCTAGCACTAATGATCTTACCTAGTTGGGTCATGAGACATCTGCAAAAAAACCACCCAGCTCAGAGAGCATCAAGGACCCTTTATTTCAACCCTGAGCTACAAATATTCTCCTGTATTGGTAAATACAAAGGCGTTAAGTGTCCTGGGAGCTCCTCCAGCCCAGCCCCTTTTAAGAAATCTTAGCTCACATAGCTAAACCAAACCAAGTTTTTCAACCTACGAACTGACAAGTGCTCATGTGACACAAATGGGAATGCTTGTAGAGGGGAGATGGAAGCCGTGAAGGGGCCTTGCGATGACTAGAAGGCCTGAGAAATTTGAATGGAGAGAAAGAGGTGGCAACCATAAAAGCGATTGCTAGCTAAGAGGAATGATGGGAAGCTGTAACCATGGATGAATGTGGCCTACAAGGAAGGACCTCAAAATGGACCATAAGGTTGCATAAGAAACAGGCTTAGCACTTTTCTCGAAAAGACACAGAGCTCAGAAATTCTCCCTGCAGACAAGTCCTGCAAGTGACGAGTAAAAAAACAAAAAACCCTTGTGCAACTAATGGGTATTATTCCTAGCCAGAGGGATTGTTTTAACTTTCCCTTTGTTGCATTAAATAGAAAGAAAACTACCTTGGCTTTCACAAAGTCTCATCTTTGACATCTCTCCACTGAAAATGGGCCTGTCTTGCTATAAAATCATCAGGAGCATCTTTTTGATTGCTGTCAAATCACGCCATGTAGCAGCCAAGCATAATGATACTCCTACATGAAGAGATGCATTTCACTGTAAACATTTCGCATTCCTCTTGCATTTTTGTCTCTGTGTGTGTGTGTGTGTGTGCGCGTGCGTGTGCACATTTGCACTTGTGACAGCTGCAAGGGCTCTGAAGAGGCTTGTCTGATTGAAATGTCACTCTACCTTCCGTTCACACTTCGGGCTTTTGCTGTAGCCGTGCGTGAAAACATTTTGTGCTTGGCTACTGTTGAAACAGGAATATTTGCTGTATGAACTTGAGAACTGAGAACTTGGACTTTGGCTGAGCTAAAATATAGATAGGTAGGTAGGTAGGCAGGTAGGTAGATGGAGAGAGAGAAAGAAGGAGAATTAGATGATAGAAAGAAAGAAAGAAAGAAAGAAAGAAAGAAAGAAAGAAAGAAAGAAAGAAAGAAAGAAAGAAAGAAAGAAAGAAAGAAAGAAAGAAAGAAAGAAAGAAAGAAAGAAAGAAAGAAAGAAAGAAAGAAAGAAAGAAAGAAAGATTCAGCCAGGTCCACTTGACTGAATTATTCAGGAAATGTGCTCATGTAAAGATAAACATACATGTGCATTCATTTGTGTGGGTACTTACACAACATCACCATTTTTCCCGCACCTCTGAACAAATCTGTTTAAAATGACCTGCAAGTGTGTTTACCCATGGCAATCTTGACTCTGTTGACTCAGCATTAAAAAAAAAAAACCTGGGCAAAGTTTTGCTTCCAGCTTTGACAAAACTCTGCATTTGACACATTGATTGGTTGAGTTTGCAGCTGGCCAACATCAGTGGCTTACATAGCTATAAACACGAATGTATAACATTCATGTTGTACTTAAAAATGAATCAGTTTCAACAATCAGGTCAGAACCAATTTCCCTTCCTAAATTTTAACCAGAGATATTTTTTAAAAAATCACTCACATACCCAGAGAGATAGATATAGATAGATAGATAGATGGATGGATGGATGGATGGATGGATAGAGAGAGAGAGAGAGAGACAGATTAATAGATTGATAAATAGATGAATGATTTAGTGATCCTATTGTGATTCTTTTTAATCTTCAGTATCCCATGTGTTAGATGTAGATAGGAAGGTAGGTTGGTAGATAGGTAGAAAAAAAGAAAGGAAGAAATAGAAAGAAAGAAAGAAAGAAAGAAAGAAAGAAAGAAAGAAAGAGGAAGAGAAAGAAAGAAAGAAAGAAAGAAAGAAAGAAAGAAAGAAAGAAAGAAAGAAAGAAAGAAAGAAAGAAAGAAAGAAAGAAAGAAAGAAAGAAAGAAAGAACATTTGGCAAATGCTTGTTGTTTACTTGAAGCATAAGCTTATGTAGAACAGACATGGTGTTTATTTTAAACATTATAAATAGATGGTTCATGACGGTGGTGAATTTCACAGTTACAGAAAGCGCTCACATTGAGGTGGCTGATGCCACCACCCCAAAGTGGCCAGGCTGGATGTCAGTATGGAGACAAACCCTTAAAATAGTGCCGGGATGACAAATATAATATCTCCCTTTCCAGAGCAAAACAAAAAACAAAAACCTTCAAGTATTTTAATACTTAAAATATGGGTCTCTCAGAAAAAAATTAAGAGGATAGCTACCAACATACAACCAAATGCCTACATGTCATTTTTGCAATGCAGAAAAGGGGGAGGTGATTTTTCACTTATTTGACCTCCATTATCAAGACTTTCATTTGGATCTGTGGTTAATTGATGGGAGGCAGTTTTCTCCCCACTGAAAGCTTCAATAGTCCCTAAGCGTCCTTGGGGAGGGAGCGGATCAGGGGAAAAGCTCTGCTCCTTTGGTAGTCACAATGAAACTTTGCACCCATATATGGAAAGGGTGGAACCTGCATTGTGATGATGCAATGCTGGGGTTGTGTGTGTGTGTGTGTGCTTTTGACAAATTTGAAAGGTCTCTGTGATCGCAATTATCTGCTTCAGGTAATATTTCTGGGATACTTTGATTTGTTTGATGTCTAAATTCCAGAGATGGTATTCAGCCGGTTCTGATCGGTTCTAGAGAACCAGTAATGAAAATTTTGAGTAGCTTGGAGAACAGGCCAATCCCACCTCTGACTGGCCCCGCCAACCCCATCTCTTCTCCGCCTCCCATTGAGTCCCATTGAGTCCATAATTTGAGATAATGTCTCAGACCTGACCCTTCCAAGTGCTCACAAAGAGAAAGGGAAGGAAGAGAGAATACACTGAGGCTTGCAGAGGTAGAAATTAATCCAAAATTGTCACTCAAGGCACAAATGCCCATGGTTGAAATGTCATATTTTGGACACATGATGCAAAGTCCTATTTGAGCACATCTGAAAGGGTGAGTAAGGGGTTAGTAAGGAAGAAAGAGGGGCTAGTAGGGCCTACCAGTTACAACCAGTTAGAACCTGGGTAAATTTTCTCAATGAGCCCAATGATGCACATGTGGAATAGCTCTTTCCTAGGCATATCTGGGAAGAGAAATGGTGTAATAAGTTGGGTGTCTTGTCTTGTTGTTCGGAGACTATCGCTGCACAATGGAATTAGGAAAATGCTCACCCAGCATGCCTTTTCTTCTAATTAGCATCCTAATTGCAGTGCATTTGTCATAAAATTAATTTTCTGTCCTATTGCTTCTGGATATGGGAATGAAAGCGAGAAACAAAATATAAATGATGTCCTAACGGAAAGGCAAACTAGGGTATTAAAAAAAAAAACTACTAACTGTTCAATTCATAAAGCTTGGGTCAAGTCCTTGCGATAGATTAAACTGTTTGTTTAGTCTGCTGTGAGTCTAATCTATTTGTTTGCTTAATCACTGAGGTTTTAGGCCTTGGGAAAGGCCTAGAGAGGCAGGCATGGCAAAAGTTTGGGAAGGCAAGACCTCAAGAATGAAAGGTCTCCTAGATGGAAGATCTGGAACTGTGCCATGTTTCTCCTATTGGGAGAAAGTAATTTAGACTTTCTCCCAACTTAGACTTGGGCTGTTTAACACACTGCTATTTACAACGAAAGAGAAAGACTATTACTAGCAGTGACATTACTGTTACCACCACTATTTCTCCTTGCTTCTCACACCTCCATCATGCTTAACCTGGGTGGTTAATCTGTTCATCAGAATCCTCCAGAGATACATGAGCCCAAGCAGATGGTTCTCCCCATAGGAAAAAGATCTTCTGAACCTACAATAGCCCTGATTGCTTCTCTAACCTGATCCTGTTTCCATTAAGCCCCAAGAGCAGAAAGCCTAGAAAAACCATATTGGTGCATCAGTGAATCCATTCTTTAATGACTCCCAAACTCAAGAGTTTCACCTCCAGAACAGGGACACCCCAGGGACACACTTACAAATAAACATAAATCTCTTTGGGAACTATGCTCAAAAGTTCTGTGTCAGCGTTCCAGAAAACCTCCACTCCAACCAATAAGTCTGAGACAGACATCCTCTCAAAAGTTATGTTTTATTTGGATGGCACATCTGGGAAATCCCGAATCTGAAAGTTCTGGGTTTCCTTTCAATAAGTAAAAAAAAATCACAAATCCACCCCCTGCACCCATCATCGCATCACATGCCCCAGTCATCATCCATCCCAACTTGAGATGTCCCCTCCACCAGGTGCAGAAATAACATGACCTTGACTTAAGAAGAAGAATGCTATTATGTCTAATCACATACACACCAAGAAATTCCCCCCTCCCATTTTCCCAGGCTCAAGAAAGTGGTGGTGTGGAAGCGTCTGGTGTCAATATGGCTTCCAAAGCTGACACTCTGTTTTCATTTTCAACCCAAGAGAATTGACTATCTGATCTTGGAAAAACAGAGTCAGTTGAAGAACACGAATGGCCCAGATATTTGGCCCAGGTTATATACCTTTCCTTTCGAAGTCATGTTCCTATATTGATACACAGGGAAGGATTTGCATCAATTTATTTCAAAAGGAGACAACTACTGCCTATTTGGAAGTAAAGAACCAAGGAGACATTTCCCAACAGCTAGAGCAATTAGTCAGTACAAGAGCTTGAAGTTGTTGGTGCTCCATCACTGGAGGTTTTCAACAAGATACTGGACAACCCTTTGTCCAGAACAGGGGTCTTCAAAATTGACAGCTTTAAGACTTGTGGACTTCAACTCACAGAATTCCTCCTCCAGTCATGTTAGCTCGGGAATTCTGGGAGTTGAAGTCCACAAGTCTTAAACTTGCCAAGTTTGAAGGGCCTTGGTCTGGAATGATATGAGGTCTCTTGCCCAAGAAGGAGGTTGAATAAGAAGCCTCCAAAGCCCCTTCTGATCCTATGATTCTATAAACCCACTTACTAAAAATAGTGAGTAAGTCATCCTAAAAGCAGGTATGGCTAGATTTCTAATGGTAAGTTGTATTTTGGCATGAAGCATCTCTTACAACTGTGAACCAAGGAAAGGAGGACAAATAATGAGGCATGCATGACAACATTGTTAGCCAAGTGTCACAACTTAAGTACTTGCATTGTCTATTGGCATGCAAGTGTCTCATGTGTGATAACATTGCCCTGGGGATGTCATTATTTTGATGTCATTACCATTTCTTGCAGGTACTGCTGCTTACATTGTCAGATTAAAAAAAAACAGATATAAATTCAATTTGTTCGGTTGTAGAGCTGACCTCTGTTCCCTCTTGGTAGCCAACATTTGGATGATTGGTGATGACATCTATTATGAATAGTCTTTCTGCATCCATTTCGTTCCAACATATCTGGGTCAACTTTTTTCCACCCTTCAACCTGAGATAATAGGAATATTGTGGTAAGATTCTTAGTTTGTTCACATCCCTTTGGATGAGCTGCAGATTTCCCAAATTCCTGAGTCTGCTTCAGTTTATGGAACATCTTGCAAAGTGACAGATGCATTCTAGCAGATAAGCCCATGCACATGAATATTAAAACATCATTTCATAATGCTACAGCTGACAATGGCTGACGCATTATTAGACAACTATATCTTTGTATCTTTGTTTTCAATTCATGCAGGATAGAAGAGGAAATGAATACAGTACAAACATGGAAAGGAGTATACAGCACCACAACTTACTTCACTGGGAAAGGACCGGGAGTTTAGCGCTAAGACTATTCCTGTCTCTGTCTTCAAAATTTGACAGGTATGCATTAGTGAGAGATTCATTTACACACAGATGTTCCTACTCTTACATAAAATAATAATTTCAAGGGTTGCTATTTTTATTCCGGAAAGGCTAGAAGATAATTTGAATTCTCACAATTCAAAAATAATAATGCAGAAAAGTTTCCTGGGTAGACAGATGGGTGGGTGAATGAATGGATGATAGATTCAGTAAAGAACACAAGGATTCAAACATTGTCTGGTTTTTTTCCCCTGGCTCCATTTTAATTTGAATTGCTTCCTTGTCCATGTGACTCCCTTTCATTGTAGTTCCTCTTTGCTGTCTTGAAAGCAAGACCAATACAGATTTTTACAGCTACAATTGCAATTATTTATTAAAACCTACTAAATTCCAAGTGACCTATCAGTGCTTATAGTTGCCTTGGCAATTATATTGGCATCGTAGACATTTCCAGCTAGTCATGATGAGGACAAAAGGACAAAAAAAAAGGGGTGTACTGTGAGGTCACAATGTGCCTCCTGCTCTCATGTGCATCATGAAATTACACTCGGATACATAAAGGGAAGAGTATGTGTTGCAATATCACAATGCATATTGTGTTACCTGGGTCTTGCCTCCACCTGGAGACATACACAACTCAACAAATGTAGAACAAGACCTGCATAAGGTTGAACACACTGCTCAGTTTCATAACAGATAGTGGTTCTACACACACTTGTATTGAGAGCTAAATTGTGTGTATTGGTGAAACTATTTTGTTATTCTGTGTGTTTTGGTGGTTTCTTTATGCCAAGGTTAAATTTCATTGAAGCCCTGAAGAAGACTCAGATGCAATTCAAAATGTCAGGGCTTTCTTGTAGTGAAGTTGGTGTAGTTTTCAGTTACTGATTGCACATTATATCCCAGTTTACTGGATTGCAACCTTTTTCGGTAGACAAGTTTCCAAATTGCATCCAGTCGTTTGCTGTCTTGCTCTGTGACCGCGATTTCCTGCTTCTTGCTCTGAGATCCTTTGATTTGTTTGATATCTAGATCCTAATACCCATTCTGGACCCAAAAGTGCTATGATCATGGGTCGAAGGAATACTCTTAAGGAACAGAAGGAAGAGCTACTATGAAAACAATAGTTAGGTAACAGAAATCTGTGCTGGGTCAGAAATATAATTTGAGTTCCTGTCTCAGACCTGACCCTCCCAAGTTCCCATGAGGACAAAGAAAAGGAGGAGAAAATATGTGGAGGCTTGCAGGGGTACAAATTAATGCAGAGTTTTCATTCAGGACACAGGTGCCCATGGTTAGATTGTAGTATTTTGGACACATGATACAAAGTCCTGTTTTAGCAGCTGTTGCAGAAGTTGGAAGGGGACTAAAGAAGAGAAGGATCATTGGATGAACTTGCTTATAGCAGTGATGAATACATCATAAGAAGACCCAAAGGACAAGGTCTCTTTACCTTATTGCCAGGCATTAATACCAAATTGATTTCTGCGTAATGATTGAAAATCAATAGAAATCGTGATGCTGTTTACTATACAAATAATTTTGGAGTGTGTATTTTATCCTGGCTCTTCCTGCCTCTGCATTCCACCCCCCTGGACTTGCATACCAACCTCCACAGCTGATGTGTGAACTTGGAGAGAAAAAACAGCTTTGGTTTTTAAGGTGTGCGTGGTGTTTGGGAGAGGTGTTATGTAGAAGCCCACATGCTCTGCCTCACAGCTTGCCCTCAAGTCAAGATCACTGCCGAGTTCTTCAGGACAAGCAAAGTTTAACCTTAGCACTTTTTAAAGTATGGGAAGGGAGGGAGGAAAAAAACAGTTTTATCAGGAACCGAAATGCACATACTGATGTGTGTAATTATGAAACTTGAGATGGCAAAGTTGTTGAGCATCGTGGCTCAGCCTACATTTGGCCAACGTGCTCGATTTCCATGGAGATTCTCCAGCTAAGCTGCATGTCACGGATCTGTCTGATGATACTTCTGACAAGATGTCAAGCTCTCCTAGCAGAAAACAAATTTCTCACAGAGATCTCTCTCTAATCAGATTTATTGAAAGAGAAAAGAGATTAGGTAACAGAAATCTCGGCGGTGAGCAAGAACCCAATTTATCTCTGAGTTGCTAGGGCAGAGCTTTCCTGTTTCTCTCACTAGTCGTCTGGGAGGGTTGAGCTGATCATTTCTGGAATAAAAAAGGAAACTGCTGGGGATCAGAGCTCAATTTGCCTTCTATCTTCCTCTTTCACAGATCCTGCAGTGTTAGTTCTAATTACGTTCTCAAAGAAAGGAAGGAGATAGTTTAGCTGAGGAAATAGAGAGCTATTACTCGTCTGCCAAAAAAATCTGGTACAGTTCTAAATCTTTGCTGCCAGCTAGTGGTTTTCCAGGTGTTTGCAGCCCACATCTGGAAAATGCTTAATTTCCCCACACACACACTTGATTCTAACTCAAAAAAAGAGTCTGGTCCCCCTTTTTGCAGTGTGAGAAGGTGTGTGTGTGTTGTGGAAACATGTCTCAGCTTCAGGAAATACACATATGAACCCACAGTAAAATGGCAATGAGGAAATCTGACTTGCTTAATGTACACTGAATGCTTGTAGTTAATGCATGGTTATTTCATGTATTTTATTTATTGATGAGTATCCTGCCTTCATTATTTTTACAATGAACTGTGAATACACACCTTCTTCCTCCTATTCTCCCCACAGCAACAACCCCTGAGATGAGATGGACAAAAGAGAGTGATTGGCCCTAAATTATCTATCTGGCTTTTGTACCTTAGATGAAACTAGAATTCACCATCTCCTGGTGTTTGACCCTTTGTTGTAGGATCCAAACTTTTGGACTCCATCCTCCAGATGAAACGTCTCTGTGTGATATTATGGGGGTTGATGGCTGGCTATTAACTCATTGGCTGTGGTTTCCTTGTGCTGCCAAATCCTGGTGCCTCCTAAGTACTTGGCAGCACAAGGAAACAACAGCCAACAATTTAATAGCCAGCCATCAAAACCCCAATCAACATCTAAAGGGCCACATACAACAGGCACCTTGTCAATGCCACACACAGAACAGCCCAAAGCACATATTCTGCTGGAGAGAAGTTCCCTGAGATTGGGCTCCAGCATGAGTCCAAAAGCTCAGAAAACTAAACTTCTGATTCCGGTGATCGACCCAGATTGGATCCTGCAACATTATCCCGGAACATGTTATGTCCGCCTTCATTTGTGGAAGATTTTATGCCTAAGGTGGGACTAAACTCACAGTCTCCCATTGTCTAGCCTGGCACCTTAACCACTAGACAAAACTCTTTCCCTCTCCCTCTCCCCCCTCCCCCTCCCTCACCCCCCTCTCTCAACTATATGGTTATGGTTGGTATCAACCCATCATAAACCTGTTGTAGCAGTTGGATCTTGATTGGTCCTTTGACTTGATTAATTGCTTTCTTGTTTTAGTTTCTTGATAGGAAGCCTGATTTGTTATGTTGAATTGCTGGACCTCTTAGGTTTGACTCCCGAGTGAATATAGACACCTATGTTGATCCCTTACACCTTATAGAACTAGAATAGAATTTATTGGCCAAGTATGATTGAACACACAATGAATTTGTCTCTGGTGCATAAGCTCTCAATAAAGTTTTAAGTCATAAATCAAAATCATATCATTATATTATATTATTATTACTATAGTTGATCTTGTTATAACTCTGTTTCTTTGTGAGTTATATTTTCTCTATCTCTCATCTGGCCAGTGCATGTCATTAGGGAGAAGACAGGTTGACTGCTATAACAAAGAGAAATAAACCTAATATTTACTTCTGTTGCTATTAATTATGTATTATTGCTAATTTTTCCATTGTGGCACTTCCTCAGTTCCATAGGGAAGATTACATACTGTAATGTTGGCATTAATTGAAGCATTGGTCAAAATAAAGATCTCATAGATACTAAAACCTCAAAACCCACACACTATTTGGCTGTCTATTAACCCGCTCCTGGCAACTTTCAATGATTCGTTGTCATTAGAACTATATGATAGCAACAGTTACGTATTATACAGATAACCAGGATACAACTCTGGGAGGAAGCAGCTGCTATAAAGGTCGAGAGAGCCACTAGATAGCAACAAAGACCACTGCATTGCATTTCTTTGCTGCCTCCTATCAGTCACTCCAATTGTTGCAGTCCAAATAGACTTATCATAATAAGAAGTGTCACAATATAAGAAAATATTTTCTAGCTCAGGGTTGAACAGTGGGCTCCTTGGTGCTCTCTGGGCTTGGTTGTTTTCTTGCAGGTTTTTCATTACCCAACTAGGTAATATAATCAGTGCTCAGAGTAGGGTTTCCTCTTCTGTTTATCTTGTCCTGTAGTGTTGGTGGTAGCTGTTTGATTAGGCTGGATTTTTTAATTGAGTTGGTAATTCTTTGATTGGGGTTTTGTTTATTGCTTGGTGTTAATCTCTGTTTAATCTGGGTGGTGATTGCTGGTCAGGAGATATTGTGGTTTTAGCTTTTTGACTGTCTCTTTTGAGTGGTATGTAGATGTAATTTACCTCTATGTGCCTGCTGATGGCTGCCAGCAAGCCACCTGCTATATAAACAGAGAAGAAACCACATACCTTTCTACCACTGGCAATGTTACTTAGTTGGCAGATGAAATGTCTGCAAGAAAACAGCCAAGCTCAGAGAGCACCAAGGACCCCAAAATAAGCATCTTTTACTGTAGACCTCTTGGAAAAAGGGATTGGCCAAGAGAAATTTAAAATATCACACACACACACACCTTAAGTTTGTAAGAGAAGGGTGCTATCTCTTATTAGACTTAAGAGAACATTAAAAGCAGTTCAAGTCTCAATATTTGACACAAATATCAGGGTGGTAATATTTGCTTGTGTCATGCAGGCATCAGGTATGAAGTATTTCCACAGTTTACAAGCCCCAGATAGATCAGTTCTCTAATCACACTCAATGCAATGCAAAAACTGGTCAAAATCGTATTTATTTTGGACTGGTGAGATTGGAGTCCACCTCATACAAAAATGTACAGTACAAAAACATTTCCAGGTTATAACAAACAAACTTAGCTTTTGTCATTATATAGCAAACACATGCACAAATGCCAGGTGATGTTGTACTGCTTATATGAAAGAGAAAGGCTGTCATTCATCATAAAGCTTTTGCAGAAAAGTAGATGTCTCCAAAGAAATTCATGTGATTCCTTTGTTACGCCCTGCTGTAGAGGTATTAAGGCAAGTCAAAATTTCACTAAAATAAATGACATTAAAAAAAAAAAATCCCCCCCCCATTATAGTGCCCTGGTAGGTATTGGAATTCTCTCTTGCATTTTTCTTCAGGACTAGGTATTTTGTACGATCCAGTTTTCTCCAAAGAAAAATAAAATTCCATTCTCAGAGGAAGCACATTGTATGGACAAGACAGCAATCATTTTTATTAAGCTTACTTTTAGCATCATCTTAAGACCAACTGTCTAAATAACTTTCCTCTGTACGTTTATTTTGTAAATTGATTGATATTAATATATGATGCCTGGTGGAACTCTGCTCAGTTTCAGAGATGTAGACTTAAGGGATAAAATTGGAATGCAATAGGTTTTGAAGCCCACAAATCACACATCTTCCTTTTTATTACACAAAGTAGATAAGGTTCCGTTGGACGTGATGGACATAGAGAAGAGAAACTCCTGCTTCTCTCTTCATCTTCATCTTTTCTTCTACAATATTCCCACAGTCCTCCCTTCTGGAGATCATTGTCTCAGATAAAGAATATGTCTGTTTTTACAATCTCTGAATTCTGTGCAAAAGGAAAGGAGGACGAGGAGGAGGAGGAGGAGGAGGAGGAGGAGGAGGAGGAGGAGGAGGAGGAGGAGGAGGAGGAGGTGGAGGAGAAGAAGAAGAAGAAGAAGAAGAAGAAGAAGAAGAAGAAGAAGAAGAAGAAGAAGAAGAAGAAGAAGAAGAAGAAGAAGAAGAAGAAGAAGAAGAAGAAGAAGAAGAAGAAGAAGAAAAAGAAGAAAAAGAAGAAAAAGAAGAAAAGACAGATATCCAGTTTCCAGTTCCCACTTCCCAGCTGCGATGGGGAGATTTGCTTCTTTGTTTCACTGTCAGCAGTGTAATTTTACCCTTCAAAAGAGCATCCCAGCACATCCCTGTCTGAATTTTGATTGTTGCTTCTTCATTATCCTTTCCTTGCTCCCGCTATTATTTCTGGCAACTAAAGCTTCTCCTCTCACCCATACAGATGCGTTGTATTCCTGGCATGGCTTCAGCAAACGATCTGAAATATTCTGCAGGCTGTTTGAGAGACACTGAAAAGGAGCTTTGCTAAGGCTGGGAGGGGGAAAGAAGAGAGGGAGGGAGGGGCGAAGAGAGGATTGGAACCATATCTGGTTCCAGGAAGGGAGCATTCGGTTCTCTTCGTCTATTTTTCTAACCTCCATTTGAACGGCTGCCAAATTGATATTCTGTCTTTATTTGGTGGGCTTAGATAGCAGGCGTCCCTCCCGGGCCTGAAATGAACTGTCACTCATTGTGCCACCTGTGCCAGCCTGACATAATGTTAACTGGCAGCTTGCTAACTGGCCAAATTGCCACCCCTCTCTTGAACATGGCACCGGAAGTCTCGCTTGGAAACAACTTGTGTTCCACACCTGCTGCTTGCAGCAGCCTTGACAATACCAGGCAGGGAGGGATGCTTTGGAAAACGAGCTAGGATTTATGATTGTGGGGGGAGCTGCAGGAAACACTGGCTAGGAGAAGGAAATAGTTTTGTTTTTTTTTTTAAAAAAAGGAAAAGCTTGTAAGAGCTTATTTAGAAAAATCACAATTGGCTGTTTCTTTGAATGGCTGCTCGTTCAGAATCAGGTGATCATCTGGGAAAGAAGGAAGGAAGGAAGGAAAGAAGAAAGGAAGGAATGGATAAAGGAAGGAAGGAAGGAAGGAAGGAAGGAAGGAAGGAAGGAAGGAAGGAAGGAAGGAAGGAAGGAAGGAAGGAAGGAAGGACCGTGGTGGTGTAGTAGTGAGACTGCGATATTTCTGCTGACTTTCAGGAGTTCAATCCTAACCAGCTCAAGGTTGACTCAGCCTTCCATCCTTCTGAGGTGGGTAAAATGAGGCCCAGACTGTTGGGGGGGAAGAGGCTGATTCTGTAAACCACTTAGAGAGGGCTGGAAAGCACAGTGAAGCAGTATATAAGTCTAAGAGTTGTTGCTATTTTCCTTCCTTCCTTCCTTCCTTCCTTCCTTCCTTCCTTCCTTCCTTCCTTCCTCCCTTCCTTTCCACTGGTTAGAATGCAGTATTGCAGGCTAATTCTGCCCATTGTCAGCAGTGCAATCCTGACTGGCTGAAGGTTGACTCAGCCTTCTATCCTTCTGAAGCGGATAAAATGAGGACCCAGATCGTTGGGGGGGGGGGGCAACAGGCTGACTCTGTAAACCGCTTAGAGAGGGTGGTAAAAGCACCTTGAAGCAATATATAAGTCGAAGGGCTTTTGCTGAGAAGGAAGGAAGGAAAATGGGTTGAGCCAGGAGACAAAGAGGACATAGATAAAGGAAGCTCCCTTACTTCTTATTTTCAGCTCCCTTAGAAATAGGGGTCAGGGGAAAGGGCTGTACTGCCAAAAAAGACTATATAGCACATGGTGTTTTTGTTTTTTAAAATCCCATCTTTATTATTTTTATAAATGAAAGGAGGAGGTGAACATACCTAATACACCTTCTTCCTCCTATTTTTCCTACACCAACAACTGTGCGAGGTGAATTGGATGTGAGAGAGAATGACTGGCCCAAAGTCAGGGACTAGAACTCCCAGTTACCCGGTGATTGGCCCAAAGTCACCCAAGTGGCCTTCATGCTCAAGGTGGGACTAGAACTCCCAATATTCTGGTTTCTAGCTTGGTGCCTTCACCACTAGATCAAACTGGCTTTTGGGTTGTGTCCTTCCTCTTCAAGTGACACAATATTTGGGCCATACTCTGATGGAAGATGGAAAAACTTCCCTGTGAGATCGATCTGCTCAGCCTTTACCTTTTGCTATGACATGTGGAGGTCCTTCCCTGGATACAGAAACTAACCCAGGATGTGCCTAGTTAGGACTTCTATGGATGCCCTCCAAAGGCTGGTCCAGGGAGTTGGAAAAAAAAATAAACCGGTGTCAGTATTCCAGCAAACCTCCACTCCAGCCAATAACTCCGAGACAGACGTCACTCAAAAGTTCTCTTTTATTTGGATGGTAACTGGCACAACTGGGGGAATCCCAAATCTGAAAAATCCGGGCTTCCTTGCAATAATCAAAAACTACAATTCCAACCCCCAGCACCCATCATCACATCACATCCCATGCCCCAATCCTCATCCATCCCAACTGAAGATCTTCTCTCACATACGTGCACAATAGCATGACCCTGAACTACAAAAAGAATATTATTTTGTCTAACTACATATACCCCAAGAACTTCCACCCTCCCACTTTCCCAGGCTCAAAATGTGGCAGCATGAGAGCATCTGCTTTCAATATGGCTTCCAAAACTGACATCCAGAAGATGACAGCGATCAATGATTTCCACACTATGGCCAAGGAGGCTGCAGAGAGGCATCCATAAAACCCACTAGGGTTGGAGCCTATGGCTGCAGATATAACTTGAGTGATCTATTTCAAAAATGAGTTGCATGGGGCTTATGCAAGCCCTTTGAGGTAGACCAGATCAGGAAACAAAGAGTCCACAAGCTGCATTGGAGCTCTATTTATAGTAACCAAATCTTGAAAGCCTGGCTGTGTTTTCTCACCTCTTCCTCCTATATTCCTGTTAGTAGAACCACTCTGAGTGTCTTTCTGTTTCCCAGGCCAGGAGTCTCCAACTTTGGTAACTTTTAAGATTTGTGGCCTTCAACTCCCAGAGTTCCTTAACAAGATGAGGAATTATGGGAGTTGAAGCCCATAAGTCTTGTAGCGGCTTGATTTTAGGCTGTAATTAGTAATATTAATAATATATACAGTAATCTTAGACCTAGCGTTTTCAATAGCTACAGAATATGAAGGGAATGAGAAAATGGAGCAAAGAAATTGAATCAAAGCTCCTGGAAAGAACATGACTAGCTGACTAGAAATTTGACCAGGAGCAATTTCAGGGCTTGCTTGTATTTTTAAATTGTACTGTCAACTAAGACAAGAACAGTTCCTTCCCTTCAACATGTCAACTTTTTGCTCAAAATGGGGGAAAACAACAGCAACAACAATAAAGCATGCCAAATATATACATATTGATAGCAAGGCAAGCCAGTTTGATCTTTGAGGATTGGGTTGCTGAACTGAACACAAATATGTCATTATTTGAATAATAGCACTTTAATCTATATACTGCTTCACAGTGCTTTACAGAGTCAGCACATTGCCCCCAACAATCTGGGTCCTCATTTTACCCACCTCGGAAGGATGGAAGGCTGTGCCAACCTTCAGTCTGGTGGAATTCGATCTGCCATATTGCAGGCAGCCGGCAGGCAGCAGAAGGAGCCTGCAATGCTGCATTCTAACCACTGTGCCACCGCAGCTCAGTGGTTAGAATGCAGTATATTGCAGGCTAATAATAATAATAAAAAAAAAACATCACAAGGAGGACAATATCTTGGGCACAGAAGGACTTTTAGATAACAATAAAGAAGGTAGAAGGAAAGGGTCAAACGCTTGACAGTGCTGCTTCTTGTTTGACTTCTGTGTGTAAACCAGTTAGAGATGAGGTCAATTTACTAATCGCTTTTCAAAATTCAGCCTTTTCTCTTTATAGCCCTAGAGATAGCCTGGTTTCTGTCTGGATTTCAATTCTCCCCATAGCTCTTGCTAGATGGATTCTCATTCTTCTTTTCATCTTTTCCTCACATCTGGAGAGAGAAAGCACCAGTCACTTTCCTTTCCATGGTTGGCTCTTCTGGGACATGGAGTTTTTATGATTAGAGGTTTAGGTATCTCTCCCTCATCCTTGACATCTGTCAGTCTGGCACATCCAGGCATCCACTGGTGAGCCACTTAAATGAGATAACACCATAGTTTTATGATTCTCCCTCTTTGCTTGGGCTGGAATAAGGAAGTGACAGAACTCTTGTCAATTTCACCTGGACACGTATAAAACAAAAGAAGGAAAGGGAAGGTCCATCCTTTGTTTTGGTGGCTTTGTAAAACGTTCAAAGAAGCAACATCTTTTCACTGGTCTGCTGATGAAATGAAGAAGAAAAAAGTTAATTTAATTAATCAATTTAACTTAATAAAAGCCCCTCCCTGAGCAGACAGTACTGAAACCCAGGACCAAAATTGCTGTGGAAAGACAGTGGCCAGGAGGAATGAAGGGGTTCCTGCCCCAGTGCAGGGGGGGAGGTGTCAAATGGGCTAGAGACATTGCCAACAATGGTGTGAAGAGCATCAGGCAAACTGGGCAGTGTGGCTTGAATCAGCCCAAGTTAGAAAGCACCTCTTTGGGGACAGGGAGGGAAAAGGCAAGTGGAACTGGGGTGTAAAAATAGCAGGTCCTTGTGAGTTCATGATGATGATGGTGATGATGATAAAGAAGAAGAAAATGATGATGATTCAGTTGCATCCAACTATATGGGTAAGGTCTTGCCACGTCTTCCCATCTCACACTGCTTCTTTGGGTTATTTTATCTGGCCAGTGTCCACTTGGATCCACCCTTGAGAAATAGCTTAAAGGTACATATTTACACTGGGACAACATCGTTCTGTAGATCAACTCTACATTTTTTAAAATCAACTTGTCTCCGGTGCATCATCCTTTGATCCCTTTGTACACGATAGCAATTAATAGTTACGAGGGAAGTTTTATTAGCCTTTAGGCGAAGTCTTTGGGCTCACAAGGGCTCGTAACATTTCTCTTCCAATCCCTCAGAGACACATGGCCATATCCACCATTTACCTAAGAGCTTGGCAGATGAGCTAATCAATATGTCTACAATGAGACACAAGGCTGCTTTGTGTTCGGTTCTTTTTTTTTGGAGGGGGGGGATGTAAATAAAACCACCCCTCATCTCATCTTGGAAGCAAATAAGCCTCTTTTCTGTGTAAATGTGCACTGGAGCGAATTTTGCCTTGTTTTATCTTCATAAAACCATCCTGGCCCTGTCCTGGTGCTATATATAGCTTAGGGATGGAGAGACAAAAACCATGGAACCATCCTGCCCTGCAGGGCTTGTATCACGAAGGCAATGATGGCTAGATGGTTGTTACTGAAGGTCTCCGTGCAAAACAGGTTTCTGGTGCCGTCTTTCCTTCCCTACCACATCAAGGTTGTTGCAGATTTTTGCTGCTGTCACATCAATGGACTCTTCTCCACAGTTTTTTGCCAGCCAAGAATTCTCCTTGTCCCAAAAGCTGAGCTTTAGCCCTTTCTCCCTCTAGCCCTCAACCATGCCAGGTTCCCAAGGCCAGGTGGGAAATTTTTATCGATCCCTAATAACTCTGCATAGCTGAGTTCCTTTCCAGTCTCAGCATTTAGGCCAGAGGTCCCCAAACTTGGCAACTTTAGACTTGTGGACTTCAACTCCCAGAATTCTCCAGGGTTGGAGAATTCTGGGAATTGAAGTCCACCAATCTTAAAGTCGCCAAGTTTGGAGACTCCTGGTTTAGACTGCCTTTCTTCGTCCTCTAGTACTTGATTATTGATGCTACTTCACCTCCTGCTCAGACACGTCGATCCATCATTCTGCGTCTCTTTTTATTTCGCGTTTTATAGGACGGCGCCGTCCGTCCGCCACCCGCTGCCTGGCCAGAAGGTTCGAAGTGAGCATCCAAGGGGATTAATTAGGCAATCGATGCTCTCTTAATTCCTCCGGCGTTTGGAAGAACTTTCAAGAAAGGGCAACGGCGGACCTATGGCGCGCACTTCTTCCGGACGGTTAGATTTCCATTGCAGCGCCGAGAGTGGGTGGGGGGAGAGAGAGAGAGAGAGAGAGAGACGGTATCTCGGCTTGCCCCCTAAAGTAGGCACAGAGAGGGCGACGCCTTCCTTCGCTCACAGCCCGCGATGTTGGGTCTTCCTCCTGCCTCCAGCCCAAAAGCCGGGCAGCTGAAGTCTCCCCCGGAGCCGCGCGGGACTATCCAAACCGTCCCCTTCTCCTTCCGACTCCAGCCCAGAGCAGGGCGCCCAGTCCGCGCGGCGCTTCGGTCCCGGTTGCTCCGCACAGAGAAAGAAAGAGAGAGAGATGCCCTCGCCAACCGGAGCGGGCGGAGTAGAGGCGGCTTTCCCCGCGGGCGGCGCTTTGTCAGGGACGGCACCTGAGTCGGTAGCGGCGGAGAAAAGGTGCCCAGCGCCTCGCCGGAGCCCCCGCGCCAGAAAAAAAAAGAAAGCTCGTCCTTCTCGTTTCCCTTTTTCGGGGGCGGGGGAGGGGCAGCTCTTTCCTTCGCTCCGAGTCTAGAGGAGCCGCCCGGCTGCAGGCGGAATCCCACGCCGAAAGACCAGCGGCTGCTGGCCCAGCCACCCGCCCCACTCCCCCTCTGCCCATGCAGCCCTCCACGTGCGCGCGGGCGCGCCTGCCCAAGCGCGGTCCCGGGCACGAGAGCCGCGCATTCCCCGGGCGGGCGGGCGACCGCGCGCTGCTTCTGCCCAGCCGCCGCAGGAGCGCCGAGCGGACTCCTGGGCTGGGAAGCGGCCCCCGGCCCAGCTCCGGATCTCTTCCTCCGGAGGGAGCGCGTGGCACCCGGTGGGCTTCGGAGGCCGCAGTCACGCCACCCTCCTCCTCCTCCTCCTCCTCGGAGCCAAGTGGGTGGGAGGGGCCCCGCTTCCTTTGCCCTGTCTCTCCCTCCCCCGCCTCCCCTTCCTCCGCGCGGCAGGAATCCACCGCCGCCTTCGCCAGTAGGGAAAGGCAGGGGAGGGAAAGCTGGGCAGGCCGGCCCTGGCACGGGCTTGGAATCCCGGGGCTGCGCGCGCGTGGGAAGGCGCGGGCGCGTGCCTGCCTCTCCTCCCCTTCGGAGCTGCCAGCGCGCCTGTGTGGTTTCTTTTTGGCTGGGATTTTTTAACCTGCCTCCCCCTCCCCTCCCTCCCCTCCACCCCGCCGCCGCTTCGTGCTTGGTTTGTCAGGAGGCCAAACCCGCGTCCCCTTCGGCTTCGGCGAGGATGCCGGGGGCGGCCGGCTCTCCATCAGCCCCGGGGCTGGCGGCTGGACTTCCCCTGCAGGCTGCCGCCGCCTCCGGCTCGGTCTCGCCTTTCTGCCAGAGCTGCCCGAGGACCGGCGGCGGGGCTACCGACTAGCAAGAGCTCCGGTCGCTTCGGGAAAGGGGGGTAGCAGGGAGGCGAGGAACGCGGGCAGGCGGGGACCGGAGCAGCGTCGCCCCGAAGCAGGAGCGGCTCCCCGAGAGGCGTTTCTCTTCCTCAGGGAAAGGGGCTCCGGATGGCTGCTGGTTGCGGATCTTGGTTTGGAAAGCAGGGGAGAAGCCCCTCCTCGGCCCGGATCGTTACCGCCTGAAAGCCGCGGCTTCCCGGCACCCGGCCAAGGACGACCAGGATCTGGGGGCTTCGTCCGAGCCTTCTTCTAATTTGGCGGGCGGGCGGGCGGGCGGGCGGTGTGTGTGTGTGGGGAGATCCGGAATCCAGGAGCCCGGGAGGGGGCGGGAAATCGCCGGGAAAAGGAGGCGAGCTCGGCGGCGGAAGGTGGGGAGAGCTGCTCGCGCGTTCCAGCTGATTCAGCAGCGGTCGTGTGAATGGTGTAGCTGAGAGGGCGGGCGGGGTGTCGCACTCTCCGGATCGAAGGGAGGCGAGCCCTTTCGGGGACCTACCGGGCTGCGGCCGCCTCCCCAACCCCGCTGCCGTCGGGTCTTCCCGCTCCTCTCCTCCTTTTCCTCCCCCGCCCCCTGCCCCGCTTCCCCGCCGCTCCGCATGCTGCGCCCTCCCCCGCCCTCGATGCCGCTGCTTCCCCCCGGGGGAGGGCTAGAAAGGCGCCGAGGAGGATGAGCGAAGGGGTCGCCTCGCCGCCGGGTGCCGCAGCCGCTGCCGAGGAGGGGGCGGCGGCGGCGGCGGCGGGCGGGGGCCCTGCGGCGGGCGATGGAGGGCCCGAGGCGGAGGGCCGGGAGCTGCGCTGCGGCGAATGCCTGGTGTGGAACCGGCAGCAGACGTGGCTGTGTGTGGTGCCCCTCTTCATCGGCTTCGTGGGCCTGGGGCTCAGCCTGATGCTGCTCAAGTGGATCGTGGTGGGGTCCGTGCAGGAGTACCTGCCCACCGAGCTGATGGATTCTAAGGGGATCGAGCAGGACCCCTTCTTCCTCTCCAAGCAGCCCACCACGCCGCCCAAGGGCGGGGAGCCCGCCGCCTCGCCCGGCACGGACGCCGCCGCCGCCTCTCAGACGCCCAACCGGATGAGCACCCGCCTCACCACCATGACCAAGGCGCCCACCCGCTTCCCGGCCACCCGGGGCCCCATCCGGGCCATCCCGCCGCGGACCACCACGGCGCGCCACACGCTGGCGCCCCCGACGCTCCTGGCCGGCGGCAGCACCGGCAGCACCACGGCTGCCGTCGCTGTCCCTTTCAGCACCACGCTCCTCCTGGCCCGCCCGGCGCCCGGCGCCCCTCGGAGCCCGCCTGGGCCGGCCTGGCCCACTGCGGCGTACACTACCTCGTCGTACAAGACTTATCTTCAGGACTCGGCTCCTTCGTGGACCTTATCCCCCTTCCAAGAGGCCAGCAGCACCACCACCGCCGCCCCGCCGGAGACCAACTCCAGCCCCAAATACCGTAAGTCAGAGGGAAACTTTTGCCTCGGTTTCCTCCCTCCCTCTTCCTCCTCTTCTCCTTCTTCTTGGGTGGCTTCCTCTGTGGCTTTGCCTTGGCCGGGAAGGGCTCTCCCCAGGTGGACCTGGTTGCCAGCCTCGCTTGGGAGGTGGGAGGTAGGAGGGTTGGATTTCAAAGCCAGGAGGCTGAGGGGGTCTTTGGAAGTTCCTCTGGGGCTGGCCGTTTCGATGGCTGCGGTGGAGAGGGAGACCGTCCGAAGAGGGGTTCCTTCACAGGGTGAGACACAGACAGGGACTGCGCCCCCTTTTTTTCTGCGTTTGGTACAAGGGGGGGAAATGATCCCCAGACTGAAGCCAGAGGAGAGCTGTCAATGGGGTGGGTGCTTCTGATCTTGAGGGCTGAGCCTTGGACCGGTGGCTTAGGATGGGAGAATGTGGTGGCTTTAGGCAAGGAAGCCACTGGGTGACTTTGGAGAAGGACAGGGAGAAGTTAAGGGAAGAGGTGAAGAAGTGCCTTTGAATCAGAGTTGTGCTCAAGAACCTTGGACAAAGGGCATGCATGTTCTTAGCTTTCCCAAAAGCTTTCCTTCCTTCCTTCCTTCCTTCCTTCCTTCCTTCCTTCCTTCCTTCCTTCCTTCCTTCCTTCCTTCCTTCCTTCCTTCCTTCCTTCCTTCCTTCCAAAAGCCTTTCCTATTCTCCCTTGTAAGCATCACTGTTTTAGATTCATGACTGCCAGTTCTGCACTTGCACATGCAAACATGCGCCATGCGCACCATCTATGTATGGAACAGCTCTGGGTGGTCCCACTTTCTCTTCTTGCTGGGATGTAAATGGAATCTTGCTATACAGGGGTGAAGGGAAATAGATGGAGAGAGGGGTTCTTTCTCCCTCTAAAGGGTGAGGGATCTGACATATTTGCATCCCTCACCTGTACTGCCAATTTCCATTTATACAGTTCCCTCTTACTCCCCCTTTCATCTGAAAAGAAACTGGAACTGAAGCTTCAAGACCTTGTGAAGGTTATCCAGGACACAAACCAGCCCCTGGGGGCCTCTATTTCAAGGAGAGTGGGAGAGAGGAGGGGGGGTGAGATTCCGTATTTATTCCCCCCCTCCCCGTATTTCTCACCATCTCACCATCCTTTCCTTAGTGAGATACATTAAGCTGAGTTTCTCCATTCCCACTTTCCAGAACTAGATCCAAGGGAACCCTCCGCTCCAAGGTTATTTCCAGGCCCCCATGGCCCCTTCCCTTTTGGTGGGGTTTGCTTATTTCAGCCAAGGGGGTGGGGGTGAGCGGGTGGGCTTTTCTTTCTCTCACCCACAGCTTAAAGCTGGTCCTTCATAACCTGGGATGGGGGAGCCCTCCGCGTAAGAGGCTGTGGCGTGAGAACAGAGGCAAAAGCCGTCCGTCCGTCCGCTGGGTTGGAGAGAGGCTTCCTCCAGAGGATTCAGCCGAAGGAGGAGAAGGAGGCGGCAGGCAGGAGGCTAGCAGTGGTCACTGAGCAGGTGTCCGGAGGGTGACTCTGTCTTCCCCTGCAGAGGAGGGGCTCTCTTTGAGAGGGGCTCCTTTGATCCGGCTGAGGAAGGGGAGGGGCAGAGATGCTCTTTCTTTAGAGGATGAAACCCTGGCTGGTGTTTGCTCAGCCTTTCCCTCCTCTGGCCCACCCTGCCGTCTCCCTTTCTGGCACCACGCAAAGGGGAGTGGAGAAACCTCCCCAGTGCCCCGATTTTTATGACGCTTTGAGCCACAGGACAGCAGGTGGGGCGATGTTCAAAGAATAGACCGGGTGTGCAAAACTCTGCCCGTTCTGGTTCTCCTCAAAAGACAAATAAATATCTCCAGCATCTCCAAGACGGGCAGAGCAGTGGTGGTTTCCTACCCTCGTCCAGGGAGTCCTGTGACCTGCTTGGAACTGCTGGAAGTAGGAATGTCAGCTGCCAGAAAACCTGCTACACCTCTCCCCTGGCTCCTCTTCTGCCCCCCCCCCCCAATAGAAGGATGCACACCCATATCCCCATCGTACCCAGGGGATGAAGGAGCCTTCGGAGGATTTGCAAGTAACTCTTTGTTCCGCTTTGCAAATGCCACTCTTTCAATTGTAGATTGGATCTCAAGGATTCCTCCCCTCCTCTGCTTCCCCCAGGCCAGCTTTAGCAAGGGAGGAAATACAAAGAACTGCAAATTCATCAGAAACTGGCCTTCTTTAAACACAGGACACTTTCTACATTATCATTAACAGGAGATTAAATAGAATATGAGATTCAATAAAGGAGAGGGACAGAGGGAGAGAGAGAGAGAGAGAGAGAGAGAGAGAGAGAGAGAGAAAGAAAGAAAGAAAGAAAGAAAGAAAGAAAGAAAGAAAGAAAGAAAGAAAAGAAAGAAAGAAAGAAAGAAAGAAAGAAGGAAGGAAGGAAGGAAGGAAGGAAGGAAGGAAGGAAGGAAGGAAGGAAGGAAGGAAGGAACTATTTAGGGCACATGGATTTTCTTCCCTTTCTCTTCCAAAGGTTTGATTATTTTTTTATTATTGTTGTTGTTGCTGTTGGTGGTGGTGTTGACACAGTCAGCCAGATGTTGGAGTCAGCATTTTTATCCCAAGGACCTGGGATAGGCAGATGTGGGTGTTTGATGTTGTCACCTGTACATTATTGTTGCAGAATGGAAGCTGTTCCAGGTAGAGCTGCCTCTTGCAACTGACAGGTGGAGATTTTGTCAAATGTCGATGGTGTTCAAGGGATGTTCCAGATGCTTTGAGGTTGCAGCACCCAAGGCTTCTGTGACTAAGCGGACTCTGTCTTTGCTTTCTCTTGCCACCGTCATTCTGTTTCCATTTGCAGGTCTTTATATTGAGTGATTTTTCTCTAGTTCTTTTTCTTCCCTTCTGCTGTCTCCAGGTGCTGCTCTGTGTCCACTATCCAGTCTATTTTTTTTTTTTTTTTGGGGGGGTCATTCATTCTTATCAAAAATAGTTAGGCCTTGGGGTATTATGTGACAGGTGCCTGTTTGTTCAAATTCTAAGCTCCCAAAGTTCTTTAGCTTCTTTATTTTCTATTACTTGTCTATTTGGGGGGAGAGTGCCAGTTCTTGCTTGCAGGCCAATGGCCCTTTTTATAGAGATTTCAACGCACCCTTGTTGCTACTTTGTCATGTCATTGTTTGTAGTCAATCTGTGCAATCTTCTGGCACCAGCTGACTTGTATTATTAAGGATAATATTTTTATTGTGATATCAGGTGATAGATTTCTCAGATTAGCAGAGGCTAACTAATGCCTCCGTGACTCCTTTGGAGGCAGTTGCCTTAACTGAATGCCTCTTTGACTCCCCATTTTGACACATTTAAAGGACTTTTGTATTCAAGGACAGACCCAAGGAAAGAGAGAAGGAGGAAGGATGTTTTCTGAGAGAGATTCAGTTGCTTATTAAAAGAAAGACATGCCATCCTGCTTTGATCCACAGATTTGTAGAAAACTCAGGTGATGCAGGGATCAGGATATTTATCTAACTTATCAACACTCTTGTTTCCCAAGAGTCTCAAAGGCACGTTGTGGGGCTTCAAAGTGGTGTTTAACTGAGAAAGGCTGGTTTCAAAGGAGGAAGATGGTCCTTTATTGGGTTTCTTCCTTGCTTTTTCTCTGACCACTTTGGACAGTGAAGAGACAAGAAGTTACAGTCAATACCAGCAAACATAACCTCATCCCCTGAGAGACCTTAGAGAAAGTTCAGGCTTATCCTCTTATGTTCTTCCATAGCAGAATCTCTCGGTCTAGGTCAGATAATTTCATGGTGCAAGGATGCCATGGGCCCTTTTGAGTAGTGCAGAAGGAAACACCCCCTGTGTAAATGGTCTAAATGGCAAACCCTGAATTTGATCTACTGCAATTGACATGCAGCCAAAATTGCATCCCATCCTTATGGTTAATGTTTGTCATTCTCCCTGTGCTAACAATGTTTTCCTTTTGTCCTGTTTTGGAGACAGTCTGGTAATGGTTTAAACTAAAGGTTCTCTGCAGGAAGTGGAGGAGAGTAATCTGATCCATAATGTACACGGTGAAAATAATCAAGCAATGAACATTAAGGCTGCTTAGCTTTCAGACCACAAATAATGCATTATGTAAAAAACAAAAAACTTTGGCAACAACAGTTTCATGGAACTAGACAGTGATCACTGGAATAGTTCAACAGCTCCCATCAGTTTCTGCCTGTTCATAAATATCTGGATGGGAAGGATCCCTATGGGTTCTTATGTTTCGGGAACCTAATTTGCATAGAATGCCAATTAGATGTTTGCTGTTCCATTTTTCTGGAATAATAATACCCTCCTGTTTATTCCCAAGAGTCCAGCGTTTCCAAAAAGTCAAGAAAAAGCTGGCTTTTTTGGTGAGCCTTTGAGGATTTGTGGTGTTTGGGTTTGATTCCTTCTGCAGCAGGAATATATTTTGACAGTTTGGTTTAAGTATTTTGTGCCTTGCTTCGACTTTATTTCTGTGTGAGGTCTGTGGCCTCCTCCGTGTTGGTTGCCGGGGCAAATAGGCTGGGCAAAAAGAATAAATATATAACAGGTGCATGCATAGTAAGTCTAAAGGGGATACAAGCCCAACTATTCATCAGCATTCAGGTACCCTCAATTGGCTTCATCATGGCCAGGATCATGGATGGGTGTGGCAAAAGGCAGCCAAGCTGGCCCAGGTCTTTTCCACTGTTCCAGTGGTAGGATTCAAAATTGTTTACCATTGGTTCTATGGGTGTGGCTTGGTGGGTGTGGCTTGGCTTGGTGGGCATGGCAAGGGAAGGTTACTGCAAAATCTCCTTTCCACCCCACTAACCTGCTTTCCACTTCCATTCTCCTGTGCAGGGGAACCAAAGAAGACCCAGCCAATCAGCTGGGACTCAATGGGAGGCAGAGAAGAGATGGGGTTGGCGGGGCCAGTCAGAGGTGGGATTGGCCGGTTCTCTGAACTACTCCAAATTTCTGCTACTGGTTCTCCAGAACTGGTCAGAACCGGTTGAATACCACCTCTGCACTGTTCCTAATCTTGCAGCCTCACCCAGAAAACCATGTTCAGCTTTGACCTTGGCAGTGCAAATCTAGCAGGCCTGATGACCTTGGATGGACATGAAAAGCAAGAGGTTCTGCTGTGAGCACTTTCCAGGCGCAGCCATCCTTTTGAGCAGCGACAATTTCAGTGTTTTAGCTCCAGTTTATGGCTTGGAGGAGAAATGGGACAGGGTGGAGAACTGTAGTAGAAATCACCGTTGTATCAGCAGAGAACTTCAACAAATGGGATTTGAAACACTGATGTAAAAAGAGAGTATTTAGGTCTTTGTCTTTATCATACAGCAATTGATAAAAACTGAAGGTGTTTTTTATCTCTCCAGAAACTATATCCTGAGGGAAGCCTCATTCAATTCCATAGATTAATTGTCAGATCATTTCATTGTTGATTAAGAATTGATCATTGGATTTCAATTAGAAAAATCTCTTGTGTTCCATGCTGGTATGCGCTACGTATTTCTGCATCTTCTCAGCTGATTTTCCAAACATTTTCCTGCATTATTTAGATGAGAGAAGCTATAATTTGCTCTTCTTTCCCCTGAACATTATTGCAGTTGGTATAAAATATTACTTGCACTGATAATGATTCTGGAAGTCCCTCAGAGTTGGGTGGCATATAAAGCTAATACATTATTATGAAGCAAACACAAACAAAATAGTTTAGTTACTTTGGAGAATAACTGCTGGAGATACATTTTCCTTCAATATGTTTGGTGCTCTGTTGATTTTGTTGATACACAAAGCTGAAATATTATCTTGCAAGAATTCCTCAACAGGGTGAGAATGGTTATACTTGCAAAATTAATGGCCTACAGGAGAAGCAGCCCTGCTGAATCATATAATGCAGAAATGCCAAAATAGACTGAGATTCCAGAAATTAAAATTGATGTTTGTTTAGGAAATAGAAAGAATATTTGGAGATTTGCTGTCATTCGCTGTCATTTTATGCAAAAATAGAAAGTTGACCTTTTCTCATGCACCCCAACAACAAAATAATAACAATATCCACACAGTCTATTAGAGAGTTTTGACTGGATTTAGTACTTCTGTTTATGGGAACTTTCCTAAGGGTTAGGATATTAAAGATACTGTCACAAAGTCAATGTTTTTCCAACTACCGCTGATGAAATTCTGTCCATTCCTACTGCATCCAGATACAACTCCAGATCTTTTGACAAGGCACCAAACAATGATAATCATATATGTGTACAAGAATCCATATTACACAAAAGTGGATCTTAGTGGGGTTTTGAAATTGCTGGTTGGGTAATCCAAAGGAAATTTACTTCTCAAACCTCATTCAAGGAATAATAATAAAAATAATGATAAAAATGATTTAGTGAGGGAATTGAATAATGGCACACTTAAGAATACCATTGAAATGAAACTGAACTAAGCTGGCACTCCAGCCTGGGATGAGAGTCTGCTTGTTTTTTAACCAAGTTTATTTGCTTCCCTGCTGAAATGACTTGAGAGCCACTAAGATTTGAACCAATGGCCATCTTTGTTTCTCCATCCTTTAGGCGATGTAAATCCTCACCATGGATGAAGGGATTTCAAAAGAAATGGCTGAGCTTTGAAAACCATAGCAGAAGAGTCAAAATACAAATATTATATCTGGAGGGCATTGTTGTTGCCTTCTTGGAATGACAAGCCCAAGACACAGGTTTTAAATATTTTGTGTTTTAAGTAGAAGCATTGTATTTAGTGTGAGAGGTATTTTAAAACAGTTATTTGTATTCTGCCTTTGTTCTTTGTATAAATAACTCAAGGCATCAACAGTATCTAACACACTTTCCTCCTTCTATTTTTCACCACCACATGGGTTGGGCTGAGAGAGAGAGTGGGTGACTGGCCCAAAATCACCCAGCCAGCTTTTGTGCCTAAGGCGGAACTAGAACTCATTGCTTCCTGGTGATTCACCCAAAGTCATCCAAGTTGACTTTCATGGCTAAGATGGGATTAAACCCAGAGTCTCCATTTGTATAACTCTGATGCCTTAAGCATTAGACCAAACAGGTTCTCTGTAAAGCTGGACTGGAACAAATAAACAACAAACTGAAATTCTTGCTGATCTCAGTCATGCTCTCTTCACCGTTGCTGAAAAATGCCAACTAATTTGTTGGAGCCCTCCTTTAATAATATCTTGAAAAATGTCTTCAGTCTTGACCAAGCAGAGACTGAAATCAATGGAAAGCAAGTAATTATAATCAATATTAGAATTCTGCACATAAATTATTTTAGACAATATTTTTCACAATGATTTCACTACATCTTAAAATGACATTTCCCCCTACTATTCCCAATGCTACTCTATAGCTAGGTTGAATAACAGAAATGAGTAGCTCTGATCAGCATGCCTTAAAATCACAACAGGATCATAACTGTTCAGATTTAGCTGTGCTTTACTTGCGTCATAAATATGCTGAGTCATCTTGAAAAAGCAGCCCTACATTGAAATTCACATATAATATAATAATATTCACATTAAGAATTCTAGTATCAGACAAAAATATTTTGGAACATATAACTAGTGAAAGCTTATTAATTTGCTACTTTGTGTAATATACAGGTGAAACTCAAAACATTAGAATATCGGGCAAAAGTTCATTTATTTCAGTAATGCAACTTAACAGGTGAACCTAATGTATGAGATAGACTCATTACATGCAAAACAAGATAGTTCAAGCTGTGATGTGTCATAATTGAGATGATTATGGCTTATAGCTCATGAAAACCCCAAATCCACAACCTCAGAAAATTAGAATATTGGGAAAAGGTTCAATATTCTAGGCTCAAAGTGTCCCACTCTAATCAGCTAATTAAGCCATAACACCTGCAAAGGGTTCCTGAGCCTTTAAATGGTCTCTCAGTCTGGTTCAGTAGGAATCACAATCATGGGAAAGACTGCTGACCTGACAGTTATGCAGAAAACCATCACTGACACCCTCCATAAGGAGGGAAAGCCTCAAAAGGTAATTGCAAAAGAAGTTGGATGTTCCCAAAGTGCTGTATTAAAGCACATTAATAGAAAGTTATGTGGAAGGGGAAAGTGTGGAAGAAAAAGGTGCACAAGCAGCAGGGATGACTGCAGCCTGGAGAGGATTATCAGGAAAAGGCCATTCAAAAGTGTTGGGGATCTTCACAAGGAATGGACCGAGGCTGGAGTCAGTGAATCAAGAGCCACCACACAGAGACGGATCCTGGACATGGGCTTCCAATGTCGTATTCCTCTTGTCAAGCTGCTCCAGACCAACAAACAATGTCAGAAGCATCTTACCTGGGCTAAAGAAAACAGAACTGGTCTGTTGCTCAGTGGTCCAAAGTCCTCTTTTCTGATGAGAGAAACTTTTGCATCTCATTTGGAAACCAAGGACCCAGAGTCTGGAGGAAGAATGGAGAGGCACACACTGCAAGATGCTTGAAGTCCAGTGTGAAATTTCCACAGTCTGTGTTGATTTGGGGAGCCATGTCATCTGCTGGTGTTAGTCCACTGTGCTTCATTAAATCCAGGGTCAATGCAGCCGTCTACCAGGAGATTTTGGAGCACTTCATGCTTCCTTCCGCAGACAAGCTTTATGGGGATGCTGCTTTCATTTTCCAGCAGGACTTGGCACCTGCCCACACTGCCAAAAAAAAACCTGGTTCAATGACCATGGAATCACGTGCTTGATTGGCCAGCAAACTCGCCTGACCTGAACCCCATAGAGAATCTATGGGGCATTGCCAAGAGAAATATGAGAGACATGAGACCGAACAATGCAAAAGAGCTGAAGGCCGCTATTGAAGCATCCTGGTCTTCCATAACACCTCAGCAGTGCCACAGGCTGATAGCTTCCATGCCATGCCGCATTGAGGCAGTAATTGCTGCAAAAGGGGCCCACACCAAGTACTGAGTACATATGCATGCTTATACTTTTCAGAAGTCCGATATTGTTCTATGTACAATCCTTGTTTTATTGATTACATGTAATAACTATCTTGCTTTGAATGTAATGAGTCTTTCTCATGTATTAGTTTCACCTTTTAAATTGCATTACTGAAATAAATGAACTTTTGCACGATATTCTAATTTTTCAAGTTTCACCTGTAATATATTTATTGAATGAATGAAATAAGATTTGATTTACTATAAATGGATAATTTTATTTATAATCACTTCAAGTGCTTGACTAATAATTTAATATTGAGTTTATAGACAGACCACATTAAGTATCGAGATAGGCCTAGAATAGTCCAGTTCCTGAACATTTTTACCCAGTTTAAGCATCAGAGTTAGATTTTTTAAAATCAGTTTCCAAGTCCCGGAGAAGTGTCTTGCACAAAAATAGAAATTCTGATATTAAGACTTCTTTAAATTCTTTGCAAGACTCACCTGACGTTCTAGCAAGGCTTGGGGATTTTCTACTTTTAATGGTTTCAAGGTTTTCCAACATGGCAGAAAATTCCCACTTCCTGTGGAGGTGGTTCTGGGAACATTAACCTATTAAAATGTATTAATTTTTGCTGTTGGTGCTGGATTATATGTACATTTCAAGCCTTTGCCCAAGAATGTTGTGGCCTACTTGCAGAATTAAACAGTTTGGGATGGTATGAACAGGAGATCTGGATACAATGTTTGTGTCTTCCATGATGCAACAAAGGTATTGGGTACTTGGTATTTTCTGAGCTTGATTGTTTCCCTCTCCTGCTAGAGAGAGAGAGAGAGAGAGAGAGAGAGAGAGAGAGAGAGAGAGAGAGAGAGAGAGAAAGAGAGAGAGAGAGAGAGAGAGAGAGAGATCCATGCTTCAACTTTTGTTTATGTTTAGACTGGATCTAGATTTTTTATCCACCTATCGAGTCCTTCCGAAGGATCTGGGATAGACAGATGTTGTTTTTATCAATGCCAATAGTGTTCAAGTGGTGCTCCAGATCTGTTGGGATTGCATAAAGAACTGCAAATAGGAACTGAACATCGGTAGTAAAAGAAAGCAAAGATGGAAGGCAATCTGTTGGTTCCATCTTTGCTTTCTCTTTTTACCGATGTTCAGTTCCTATTTGCAGTTCTTTATATTTTGGGATTTTCTGCAGTTATTCTATTCTATTCTCCAGGTATTGGCCATGTCCACTATTCAGATGTCTTTGTTCTTTTTATTTGATGGCTGTTAAACCTGGGGTGTTATTATTATTATTGCTATTTGGGTACCCAAAACATTGTTTGTCTAAGTCATGAAACAAAACGGAGTATGCTTGTAGAGCAGTGGTGATACAACATCTGTACTGGCCCCCAAAATATCCATATAAGTTTTCTGCATGGACAAAATGTTTCTGTAAGTCCTCTTTTGATTTCTCAGTCCACTTTGAGATTTCTTGTCATTTTCCCAGCCAAGCACTAACTCAGATCTAATCCTGATTAGCCTTTTGAGAGCAGCCAAAATCCATCAAACCATATGTGTAGTGTTTGGCCAGGAAAATTACAAGGAAGTGTACATGAAATCACCTGGAGTTGAGGAAACATTATCATTTTTATATGGAGATGCATCAGTGGTTTAAGGCGCAATGGTGAATAATTCAAAAGAGACTAATGGGAACTGAACATCATCAGGATACTGTAAGAGAAGAAGAGGAAGGAGTGGAATATCCTGGAAAGGGGTTTGGCTGATTATCAAACCCAACCTTTGAACAAGATGTGCCATGCTATATTTATTTAATGGTTCCCCATTTCACATGTGACACTGGATGCCTGAACATTACCAATTTTGTGTTATAATTTCCGATGGGAGGCTTAAACTTCCCTGCTTTGACCATCTTAATTGCATTTAAGGGCGAGGTGATGATTCCATCTGAAAGGGGAATTGCCCTTTACAGAGTGACCAAATAAGTTGGAAGGGACCTTGGAGGTCTTCCAGGCCACCCCCCCTCCAAAAGTGATGAACAAAATCAGTTCAGCTATTGGATTTAGTCACGTGCGTCTGGGTTGATCTGAATCTTGGATGGACAGTCCCTTCGTGTTTTTTCAGCTCCAAATCACACAACAAATTGAAAAGCGATTTTGGCTATCCATAAAATACATCAGGTCCTGGAGTAGATTTTGGACTGATTGGAATCCAGGGAGATGAACATTAGATTTCTGCTAAGCCCTTTCTAATAGGTGTACTTAAGAAACATATACAGTATATTTATTGCTCGTAGGGCATCATATCAGAATCTTGGGGCACAGAGCAGTTCTTCAGCAAAGCTTATATCGGATATAATTAAGGTCAAGTGAATCTGTGCCCTGTTTCTTCCTGTAACTCTCATACTACCTCCTACATTGTGCCTGGGTCTGTTAGATACTTCATCACAATTTCTTATATTACATCAAAAAAGTTTTTTGACTCATGATTTATTCTTGTCCTCTTATAGCTTTAGCTTCTGTTTCAAATTGATACCTAATTGATACATAATTTGGGGAAGAAATATTTGGAGAATAAATGTTACCGTTACTATTTATGAACGTGATGTTGAATTATATTAAGAAAATGCAGAAATTGTTCTCTCCAGAAAGAGGCGTAGCTTTATCAAATCTGGTGTAGGGCAAAGAGGATAATCCTAAATAACTGGGAAGAGAGTTATTCTCCTGTTTTAAGGAATGGATCCAGCCCAGGATAGGAGTTTGTTATCTCATGCTTTTTAAAAAGATTTTTTTTTAAAATAAAAAGATAATGCAGTATGTTGCTGCATGTCTAGCTATAGTGATAAACTTGACAATTATATTAATGCCATATATCAAATCAAAACTTCATTATGGTCCTGGATTGGGCTAAATGCCATATACATATTATGTGCATTATGTTGTATTCTTTGTACAAATCCTGGAAAACAAGAATTCTGCCATGGTTCCTTGAAATCAGGGCTCTCCAAACTTAGAGACTTTATTTTTTTTTTAAAAAAAAAAATTTTTTTATTGGTTTTTAAAACAAACATAAACAAACAAAACATAAAAACATCAAGCCATCTTCCATATATATACATACAGTGTGCCGGTTGGTTTACAAATTGTTTTGTGCTTCCATTTCGTAGTCTTCAATTACAATTACATTGTATATAATTTCGTATTTTCAATCAAATATTAAATACATTAATATCATTATTAATCAATCATTTGACTATACTTTTATTCATTCATGCTTTACGAAATAATCATATTTTACTTAATTTGTTTTATGACAGTTCATATTATCATCCCAAATCTATCCTAGAATCATTTTGTAGATATAATAAGAAAAGAATACATCTTTATATATTTAGTATTTTCTAAAAGTCTACATATTTCATTACTATATTTTATTGTCTAACCATTGATAGAATAGATCCCAAATTTTATAAAATTGTTTATTATCTTGTTCTCTAATTTCAAATGTCAATCTACTCATTTCAGCACATTCCAATATTTTCTTAATGATTTCCTCCTGTGATGATGTTTTCTCATTTTTCCAGTTTTTAGCAAATACAATCCTAGACGCTGTTAATACATTTACAATCAGGTATTTCAAGTCTTTACTATATATTTCAGGTAAAATTCCCAATAAAAATATCTCATCTATATGTTTTTTTTGTCATTTTTTCCGACCACGTGTGGATTTTAGCCCAGTATTTTTTAGCATCCGCACAAGTCCACCACATATGGTAATATGAGCCAGGTGTCTGATGACATTTCCAACATTTTTCGGATTTATTCTTGAACATTCTTGCTATTCTTGTCGGGAGAAAATGCCACCTGTAAAACATCTTATACAAATTTTCATAAAGAATATAAAATGCTGTTGACATTGTCATTTTATAATTTTGAGACCACAATTTTTGCCATTTCTCTAGATCAATCGCATATCCAAAATTCTTCCCCCAAGCAATCATAGTTTCTTTAACTTGTTCTTCTTCTAGTTTAATTTCTAATAAATATCCATACAATTTTTAATCACCTTTTCATCAGTACCTGTCAAAATCTTATCTAAGTCAGTCAGTTTATCAATAGAAACCTTCTGTTTTAGAATCTTAGAGACTTTATGACTTGTGGATTTCAACTCCCAGAATTCCCTGGCATGGCCAGCTGAGGAATTCTGGGAGTTGACATCCACAAGTGTTAAATTTGCCAAGTTTGGAGTCTCCTACTTTAAAGAAGCATTCTGGGTTTGCAGGTGAGGGGAATTTTGTTTTGTAAACAGAGGCAGCATTTTTATTTCTAAATAAAATGGCGGGCAGCAGTAATCACTTTAACCACCTGTAAAGGAAAAATGACCCTAAATACGAGTTTGGCTTATTAAAACAGGGTAATATAAATATTAATATAAGTATACAGAAATATAAATATACAAGCAAAAACTGAGCTTCCCCACCCTGCTTTGAAACTAAAATTCAGGCTGAAACCAATTTTAGAGATTTTTTGCTGTCCAATCATTCTTCCTGAGCAACCTTTGGGTTTCTAGGAAGCCTCACTTAAAAGAAAAAATAAGTAAGCTGGAGTGAAGTTATCCTATCTACAAAATAAATTCAATTCCAGGATGATGGGATTAAGACATGACCCTCCAGGACATAAAAGGATTAAGCAGAGCTCACTACATTGCACAATCTCCTAAGGACATTGCATCAGAGTCCAAATTTCAACCAAACCTGGGAGCTCAGACAACCTATAGAGCCAGCTATGACCCCTACAACAGCCAATAGAACACATTTTCTTGCACAGGAACAGGAAGCTCAAGTGCAAAGCCCAAGAGAAAGTATAAAAACCCCTCACTCTCAACTCCACGTGGTCAGCTGCCCAGAATCCATGTGGTTCTGCTTCATCAATAAACCATCTTCCAAATCAGCCTCCATGTTGCCAGTGTCTTTCTCCCGGCTTGAAACTGAACCAGATGGATATTTCTCCCAACAAGTACCAGCCCTTGTATGTAAATTTAAAACAGCTTGATATTGATTCTGCATGCAAATTTACAATTTGGCTGATGTGTTGATATTGGCTAAGCATATAAATGCTTAGTTTGCTTCTTATTTGCTTCTTAAATATGCAAATATATTTTAAATGTTGGTAGTTACTTGGGATTGACTATATACTATATATTTTATGATTATTTGCTGTCCAGAATCACTTGTTTGAGATGAGTGGCTATAGGCTAGGTGTGTCCAACCTTGTCAACTTTAAGACCTATGGACTTCAACTCCCAGAATTCCCCAGCCAACATGGCTAGCTGCGGAATTCTGGGAGTTGAAGTCCACAAGTCTTAAAGTCACCAAGGTTGGACACATCTGCTGTAAACCTTGAATACATGAACAAATATGCAAACATGCAACCGGAAATTTGCAAGGTCTTCACATCAAAACCCAGCTTTTATTTTTAATTAAAATTTGGGCTTCTACTAAAAGCATCCTGCTCTTCCAATGCCAGATGTAAATCTTTTTAAAAGTCCTATAATCATTATCATTTCTCTGTATTCTAACAAAATACAAGTGAACATAATATATTTGTCCTTCTGACATCTCAGCAGTATGAATGTCTGTTTTTATATACGCACAACAGTTTGGGAGTCCCCTTCCTTTGCTAGCTACTCCAGAAATCTGGCTCATTAGACGCTGAGATTTGATTGCTGGCTATTACCAGTTAGAGGGGCTGTAACACTGCAGAATTGCAAACCATTAAATTAGCTAGATTGGATCCTCCTTAGGACTCATAAAGGAAAGTGCCTGAACAAAGGCAGACCAGTTTCCTTGCAGTCTGCTGTGGTCTCTTTATGGACACAGCAAAGGTTATTTCTCATTATTTCATTTGGAGGTGATTTAAACCCATGCAGGGTGGCTGTTTTCTATGATGCAATCAGGGGTCTTAATGCAATCAGTTGAGGATGATTTATCTTGGCTTGGATTGTAAAGTCTCCGGATGACCTTGCATTCAGCAGCTTCAGTATTTTCCTTCTCTCCTCCCAGAGTAAAACCACACGAAGTGTATTATTCCTTCCCTTAAAATACAGGTACTTCATACAGTATTGCACCGCCTTTAAATCTAAAATCCATTTGCTGCACTGGGGCAGCCATGTTGGCAGCGAAAGGACTGCTGAAGAAAATGACCCCCGTGTATTTCTGGACCCCCTGGTGTGGTGGCTGCAAGCACAATCCCAATTTGCATTTTAGCTATGTAAGATGTGGCAAGTACAAGAAGGTTTGCCTGTGTTGGGTCAAATCTTTGCTGCGTTCCATTGTGTTTACAGAATGCAATTATGTCCCGTTTGGTGTCAGCTGGGTTAATGTGAAGGCTGTATGAATATTCATTCAAGATTTCCTTCAAGGTGGTTTAAGGACCGAATCATCCCTGCAGACTGGATGCTTGGAACAAAGCACTGCATCAATTGGACAGCATCAGATTGCCTACCTTCAGTATGAATAAATTATCCAGTCTAATTCCCAGGTGGTATACTTCTGGTTACTAAAATAATGGGAGCATCTCTTTTTTTTTTTTCCAGTCATGTGCTGTGTTTGGAAGTTGATGCACACAGTACTTAGAAGTTCTTTATATTTGGTTCTAAGTTTAATGTAACTTAAATTAAGAAGGTGAATGTACTTTGAAAACTACTTTAGCGGTTCCTTCCTCGTCGAATTGCTTGGAGTACAGTATATAGGGGCGTGGGAATTACCATTCGTAGAACAGGAAATTATTCCAACTGTTGGTCATTGAATCCTTCCAGTAATAGCAATGGCTAATGGGTTTCCGAAATGCATCATGATGTGTGTGTGAGAGAGAGAGAGTGTGTGTGTGTGTGTCTGTGTGTGTAGGGTCATTTTCTTTTATATGTTCCCTCTCCTATTATTATTATTACGTTTTCAAAATAGGAATGGAGAATTAATCCCCTTTCCAGATCAGTGAGTGGTTTTGTTAGAAAGAAATGAGATTCTTGGTTTGAATCTTGCTGAGATTCTAATCCCCCCACCTTCATTTAATAATATTGAAAGCAAAGGCGGGGCCAGAAAGTGGACGATCCCTGTAAACTTTCCGTGCAGAAAGGACAGGTTGGAGGTGGTTGATCATTACTGTGTTTAGAAGGCATTTTCCTGTCTGTCTAAGAGGAATATTTGTTTAGTCCCCCAACTTCTGCTTTTCTTCTCTGTCCCATGGTTAAGGAAGGCTGGTTGTAGCTGGAAGGAGTCCTGTCCACATTGGCTTTATTGGCATAGTTGCGTTTCCTCTGTCCCTTCCTTAGCAGCATTTTGGGCATGAGTTACCGAAGGGAGCTGGGTGACATGAGCTCTGCCTGCTCCCTGTCATCTGTGAGCAAATGGTGGCTCCTGCTTTGTGATAAGGCAACCACGGGGATCCCTATGGGACAGGCAGTCCTCCACTTACGACCACAGTGGGAGGCAACGTTTCGATGGCCAAGTGAGACAGTTGTGAAGGGTGTTTTACCCTGTGTTATGACCTTCCTGGCCACCATTGTTAAGTGAATTGCTGTAGTTGTTAAGTTAGCCACACAGCGGTTCGGGTAATCTGGCTCCCCCGTTCTCAGAAGTTTGCCTAAGGGGAATTGGACATGGTGACCCAGGACACCCCAGATTCCAAGCCCCTGAATTGGAACCATGTGACCCCAGGGGTGCTATGATGGTCATACATGTGAAAAATGCTCAGTCCCCCCCCCCCCCACATGGCCATTGTAACTTTAAGCAGACACTGAACAAATGGTCGCAACCATTAGAACCTGCTCCGTGGCCTCCCAACCTGGTGAAGCCCTGAGCATCTCTGCAAGGAGAGGGACTTCTTTCCTTAATGCAAGGGATGCTCCTTTCACCCCCAGATAATTTCCCCCTCTGGGTCGAGAGAGGCAATTGGCTGCTCTAACCGCATCAAACTTTTATGATCCCATTTCTTGCTTCCCTCCGTTGCTGTTTTCTTTGTCCTGGAAGAAGAGATAGCAGCACATTTTCTCCAGTGCAGAGAGAGAGGGAGGGAGGGAGGGAGATGGAGAGAGGGAGAGAAACAGGTAGGGAGGGAGGGAGGTGGGAGAGAGAGTGAGGGAGGGAGGGAGAGGGAGAGAGAGAGGGGAGGGAGGGAGAGAGAGAGGGAGAGAGACAGAGAGAGGGAGAGGGAGGGAGAGAGAGAGGGAGGGAGAGAGGGAGGGAAGGAGACAGAGAAGGGAGAGAGAGAAAGGGAGGGAGAGAGGTGAAGGGGGGAGAAAGAGAGAGAGGAAATGTTTAGGCATTAGAGTCAATAATGTTCATCATAGCAAGATGGATGTCTGATCTTCAGTTTCTGTAAGGAGAAAACTCTGGGCTTTTCCCTGACCAGAAAGGCTGTTTGGTGTTGAGAATCCCATCAAGACCAGGAAAAAAAGTCAGAAATGCTCCTGGGTTGGTCTCGGTTCCAATAGAAAGCATGAATTTGCATCAGGCTATCCATGCTATTGTTTCCTTGCAAACGTTCCTCCCCACCACGACAAAATATATATATATATATTGGATTTTTCTTTTGTTTAATGCGACCCTGTATCCAAATTGAAAAGAGGATGCATTCTTCCCTTCTGCCTATTTATTGCATATTTTACACCTTTTGTTTCTGAATGTGTCGAACGTCAATTTGGCGTTTCATTTTTATTGTCCACCAAACGGAGAGTCCACAAATGGTTGTTTTGCTCTACGAAATAAACTGACCTTCTCAGAAGTCGCTTTTCCTGAGCAACCCCCGTCTTCACCTCAGCAGCCTTTTAGGCAGAATTTGGTGCCAAAGTTTAGACCCTCCCTTCCTTTTCTTTAAGAACGGTGCTCGGCTTTTTGAAATGAATTGGGTTTTCTAAGTGTTTTGCAAGCAAATCTCTTTTGGATCATCTTTGAAGCATTAACCCCCCGGGAATCGTGCGCAGGCAATTCTTCGGTAAATGTTCAAACGAGATAGGGAAAAAATTGCTTGGAGGCACATAGGATTTTAGAGTTGCCAAGTTTAATAAAAATGCGCCCTTGATCTGCCTCATCGTCTCCTACTGAGGGAAGCTTTTGCCACAATGGCATAGCTTCTAAAGTAGATATTTCAATAGACTGGTTTGATGGGGATTTATATCCACGTGCTGGACTCAAGAAAGAGGAAGTCAATCTAACCTCCGAAGCACCTGAATGCAGGACAGGAAGCAATGGGTGGAAACCAGGGGTGGGATTCAAATTTCTTAACAACCGGTTCTGTGGGCATGGCCTAATTTGTGGGTGTGGCTTGGTGGCCATGTAACTGGCTGGGCGTGGCTTGTATGTAAATATCGTAAATATATATATGTAAAGACTGAATTTTTTTATTTTTAAAAAAGAGCAACTTTTACCCAAAATCAGGCAAAGCAGGCAGGCAGATTGAGCTGCTTGCACAATCACAGCTTCACTCCCAGATCTACCTTTCTGCAATCCGCTGCCTGAGTCTTCACTGAAAAATAGAAGCTTCAATCCTAAGCAAGATTCAGCTCTGCTCTCAGGCCACTTAACCCCTGGTGGAAACTAATGAAGGAGAGAATCAACCTAGAATTAAGGAGAAACGTCCTAACAATTAATAAGTGGAATAGATCACTTTCAGAAATTGTGGGTGCTCCATCACTGGAGGCTTATAAGAAGAGACCACTTGTTTGAAATGGTATTGGGTCTCCTGCCTGAGCTGGGGGCTGGACTAGAAGACCTCTAAGGTCCTGTCCAACTCTGTTATTCTGTTATTCAACATGGATCTTCAAATAGGGATTCTCAGGAACTGTAGGCTTGAACATGTCCCTCATTGATCCTGTAACTCCTTATGGCCTGGTTCAGACTCTTCCTCCTTGTTGACACATGCACATCTTTTGGGTTAGTTTTCCATTTTCATAAAGAACCCTGTTTCCAGAACGGTGTCATTTCCACTAGTCATTTTCACTCTTTCCTATCTTATGTCTTATTGATCACAGATAACGCAGCATGAGAAAACCAACCTGTCTGTTCATAGGCATTTAAGTAAAATTTTTAAAGATTGCCTTTGAAATGGTCAGCCATTCATCCTGCATCCTACCGCTGTTGACTCTTGTTGCTGAGCACTCGCTTAAAGACTGGACTGCCCTCTGTCAGAAGTGGTGCAGGGTCTCCTGCTTGGGTGGGGAGTTGGACTAGATGACCTACAAGATCCCTTCCAACTCTGTTATTATATATTCTGTAACTGAGCCAATGGGGACATGAAAGGTGAAATGCAACAAATGGTCGGTCCCCTTTCTGACCAACACGCTGTGTTTATGTGAGCAATACTTTTGGCAGCCGATTGCAGAAATCCATCCTGGGTGGTTTTTCCTGATGCATTTAAGCAGAGGGGGAAGCAGTGCTACAAAAGCTTTCAAAAACAAAGTTCTTTAAAATAAAAACATTGTAGGAAAAAAAAGGAATACTGTGTGCAATACCCAGCCTCCATGGTGTGCATCCCATACACAATTTGAAAGCAGCTGCAGATTTATCACAGAGCTTTATCTGTGTTTCCCCCCACCCTTAATGACAGTTGTATAAAACGATACAGTGAGATTATATCTTGATAATTAAAATTATATTACATTGGGATTACTGTGCTGGAGATTATTTTTCAAGCAAATCTTTAAATCTCGTTTCCTGTTGGGTTCCAACTTGCTGAAATATGTGCAGTTTTAAAAGGCAGGTTGAGGTTTACATGGGATAACTTGCTGAAGCCAGCTACCTTTGTACAATTCCAGATCTATTCTTGGCCTCTGGATGTTTGCTTATTGCAGAAAGTTGCATTGGCTAAACTCATTGGTCAGTCCTAAATCAATACAGTAGTACTGAAAAAGGAAAAGACAGCTTTCATCTTCCTCAACAGTTGTTCTATGGATGGTAAAACATGGGGCTGTTTGAATTTATTTTGAATTGGAGTTTGACCTCGGACGTCTTCGTTGTTCCTACTGTAGGAAGCTGATTCTGTAAATGTGTTGAACAACTGATTAAAATCATGAAAGAGAATGAGAAGGCAAGGACAAAGAACAGATAGGAAACTATGTTTTAAATTTGTAGGGCAACGTGTAAATGGACTTTTAGAAGAAAGAATAGCTTATTTATTGGATGTAGATACCTCCTGATTCCAGAAGGATTCTGAGCCATTCAGAATATTAGATGTAAAACTGAAATGCAATATAAGTAAGAACAATGGATGTGAAGAACAAAGTTTTAAATAATGCCTGATTCAGCTGGCAACACCCAAGACCACCTGCAGTCATACCCATCCTCCACAGCTGAGGGCCTGGGAGAAGAATTGAGTCTTGAAGTTCCTGTAGCATGGGAGTGATGAGGGTAGCCAAGATTTCAGAGATTTTTTTTTTCCTTTTAAGCATTCTTCTGAAGATTAAGGCTTTGTGGTATACTTTGTTGTCCCAAGATATAAATATAAAATATCTTCCTTGGTTTTTAAGATGAAGTGATTTGGATTACTTTTTTTTTTTCAAACAATGGGCCACTCTTGGCCTGTTATTTAGCTCATGATGAGAAACATGACAGAAGAGAAGTAAAACATGTGCACAAAACCCACGTAACAATATACAAAACATCTACAGGGGTACGGCAGTGATTTCCTAATAGGAAGTCCAACTCAGCTACCCAGGTGATTGCCACTGGCATTGCTTACTGCAGATTTTTTAAGCAACTAGGTAATGAGGTAATAAACTAGGTATTAATTATTATTATTAATAATAATAACATAGAGCCGTGGTGGTGCAGTGGTTAGAGTGCAGTACTGCAGGCTACTTTGGCTGCCTGCAATTTGGCAGTTTGAATCTCACCAGGCTCAAGGTTGACTCAACCTTCCGTCCTTCCAAGGTGGGTAAAACGAGGACTCAGATTGTTGGGGGCCATAGGCTGACCCTGTAAACTGCTTGGAGAGGACTGGAAAGCACTGTGAAGTGGTATATAAGTCTAAGGGCTATTGCTATTGCTAATGCAGATCATTCTCGTGCACAATATGTTCAATAGTTTGCATATCAGTGCCACAATCACAATGAGGTGTGAGAAACAGGCTCCCCAGTCAGAAATTTGACAAGAGTGAGGAAGTGAAGCAGCAAACACTTTATTGCAGGTAAAATACATTCTTTCAAGAGCGGATGGCTGACTGGTAGGCACTCTGAGGAATACATTTCTCCCACTTTTTATTCCCTCCACCCAAAGCACAAATCCCTCCCTTGCAGCCCCCTTTTGACAAAGACTGCAGGGTTGCAATCTCCCCTGAATCCTTGTTTCTCCATGAATTTCCCCAGGTTTCATCTGTTTCCCCACCTTTTGCCCAGTTCCCCTTTTTCCAGACTACCTTTTGTCCCTCTTTTAAAAAAAATTCTTAACCTATATTTCTTGTTTCCTTTCAATCCTTGCAGCATAAGCGTAATAAATCGAGGCAAGCAGTTAATTAATTTCTCCCCTATATTACTAGACTGTGTGGTTAAAACTGTTGACTAATCTGCTCTATTACCCCAGCTGTCTCACTTATCGGAATAATAGTTTCTTCCAGTTTTCCAGTCTTGAACGTTTTACCTTTAATGTCCCAATGTTCTACTGAACTTTTATACCCACAGTTCTTAAAGATTGCTTTCTTTGCAAAAACAACATTATCTCCATCAGTTTCTTACAAAGGGGAATCTTTCTGTCCCCACTGAGGCTCTTCTTCCAATATCCCATCAGTTCCATTCAGCTTCATCCAGACAGACAGAGCAAGGCAGCTTAAGATCAGGTGGCTTGAGGGATGACTAACAGCCAGGCACCTTGGACCATTCCTCTCCCCAGGCATTCGGAGGGTTAAACTGGGTAGTTGGTGAGGTTCAGATGAAGAGCGATTTTCCCTGGGGACCTATGAGATTTCTTGGCCTGTTTTGACAGTGTGGTTGGACACACATGCACAGAGAGAAGATCAGAAGTGTAAAAAGTATTATTTATTTACTTTTTTTGCACAGTGCCTTATGTTCAACTTCATACAATGTTTATTTCTTTTGAAGTGCCTTCAAGTCAATCTTAATTCCTGGCAACCATCTGGATAAATCCTTAGAGTTTTCTCAGCAACCATTTTAGAAACAGTATCATTGTCTTCTTCTCAGGATTGGGAGAAAGTGACTGGCTCCAGGTCCCCCAACTGGTTTCTTGGCAAGGCAGGACTTGAATCTTTAGTCTGCCATCTCTAACCCAGGGTCTTTAACCACTACAAAAACTGATCCTTGCTTAACATACAATATTACCAAAAATATACTTGCAGAAACTAGAGACATGAGTTGGTGGGTTGGGTTGGGTCTCTATCAACCATGAATTACTCCCAAATGTTTTAGAATATAGTACTTTCCCCCGATAGATTGGTGGATGGGGTGGGGGGAAAACCTGTCAAATTCCATGCAGTTTGTTATAATCCCTGTCACTTATAATACCATATTTCAAAAACCACTAGGCTTCTCATTAGCTCAGCTGAATGTTTTAAGCACTCTATGCCACCAAACTGATTAAAGATAACTTTTGGTACTTTTTATGAAATGCCCTTAGAAAAACTTAACAAAAAATCTACTGGGAACATAATGTAATAACCTGTGGAGACTGTATTTCCTCCTTTTGAGAAAGCATCCAAAAAAAAAAAAAAACACCCTGGAAAGGTTTCCTATTCAAACATGAAGTGCCTCTTATAAGATCCTTAGGTTGAATTGAAGATATGGATGGAAAGAATCAATGAAGCAGTTTTAATCCTAGAAAAAAGAAATTGTTGTTTTCTGGTTTAAATTTACGAGCTAGAATCCTGTTTGATCGAAGAGAATATCTGCAGTTCCAGGGGTTCTTGATACTCTCTGAGCTTGGCAGTTTTCTTGCACTGATTATGTTACCTAGTTTGGTTATTTTATTTTATTTTATTTTATTTTATTTTATTATTTTTTATTTTATTATTTTATTTTATTTTATTTTATTTTATTTTATTTTATTATTTTATTTTATTTTATTTTATTTTATTTTATTATTTTATTATTTTATTTTATTTTATTTTATTTTATTTTATTTTATTTTATTTTATTTTATTTTTATTTTATTATTATTATTTATTTTATTTTATTTTATTTTATTTTATTTTATTTTATTTTATCTTATTTTATTTTATTATTTTATTTTTTTATTATTTTATTTTATTTTATTTTATTTTATTTTATTTTATTTTATTTTATTTTATTTTATTTTTTTATTTTATTTTATTTTATTTTATTTTATTTTATTTTATTTTATTTTATTATTTATTTATTTTTATTTGTCAATTGCTTACAAGATAATAGGTATAAGTAAAAACATAGTTTTGAATACATGGATACATATAAGAGAAATTAAAAAAATATAAAAGAAACAATAGGACAGGGACGGTAGGCACGTTGGTGTGCTTATGCACCAAACTCAGAGAGAACCAAGGACCCCTGTTGAGGTTGCTGAAGGGTTTCCTTAGAAAGTAGGTGTCCAATGTAATCAAAAGTTGCTTTAGCTTTGCACAAGATAAAATAAAGATAAAATAAAGATAAGATAATGTGCCTTTACAACCAACAAAGCAGCCCCCTAACTAGTTGTCCTTAGAGGCATGCAAGAAGCCTTGCAAGATTCTTGTGTAGTTTTTCAGCTTGCTTTGTTGTGGAAGATGAATTGTGGTAGGAAAAAGTATAGTATTCCACTACGTTAATGAAACAGCTTTCTCAGCACTTAGGGTGTTTTAAAAATGATATAAAAGCTAGCTTTTAAAGTAAGATTAAGCCTCCTTTCCTCTGAGCATTTCTGCCCCCATAGACTGCAGAGATATGTATAACCTGCTGGATTTGTTCCTTTGTTCCTCTAAGTATCTTTTCCTCTCAGGAAGAGGACAACTATGAATCTCCACCATATTTGGTTTGACTTGTGATTATCTCTGTTCTAGGAAGAATAGAGTGAAGTTTTGATTCTGCCCCATTGACCACCTCTCAAAGGCAAGAGAACTTCCCTTGTGTCCACACAAGGTGTTGTTGAGCACAGAGCCTTGATAAATGACCCAAGGAGCACACAAGGGACATGGACAACATGACTTATCCCTTCCCCTTTGCACTTTTGTCATTCACAGATGTAGAACATCACCTGTCAACTTGTAAAGCATTCCTGGCTTGCTCTCAAGTTGTCATAAGAAGGAGGGGGCACAGTTCAGTTGCTATGACCAGAAGCATATTCCAAGCATTCCTTTCTCCAGATTGTGTCCCAGGTTACCAGGGCCAGCTGGAGAGGTGTGATCTCTACAGCCCGAGAAAGTGCTCCATTGGAGAATGTGATCTATGACACACCTGGGAGGAGGGGGGAAACAGGGTCACAGGTGGGCAGTAAATTATGTAGGGCAGAGCTGACTGCACTTGGGAAAAGTGCTGACATGTTGCTCCTAATAAATAGTTGGATTTCTTTTGAAAGAAGCTTGAGGCTCATGAATTAATTAGGGCATCTGTCAGAACCCTGGAATCACCCATGTCTATGGAGATCATCCAAGTCATGATTTTCTCAAAAGTGCTATTTTCAAGAGGAAACTGGACTTTCTGGTTGTTCTTTGAAGACATTTCGCTTCTCATCCAGGAAGCTGCTTCAGCTCTGAGCTGAAGAAGATTTCCATAGCTCTGAGCTAAAGAAGCTTCTTGGATGAGAAGCGAAACATCTTCAAAGAAAAACCAGAAAGTCCAGTTGCCTCTTGAAAAAAAAGCACCTTTGGGACATCACCTATGCCACGAAGTTGGATTGCCATCTTTTTTTCTTATGGTTCCACCTAAAGCCCCCTTCTTGTGACAAATCCTTGGTTTTGTTTCAGACATGTTTTGGACACATGTCTCAGATGTGTCTCAGACTGTGCAGACTTGTCAGTTGGAAAGCTTTTTTTCACACCATTTCTCTGGTCCTCTTTTCCTCCTTTCGGATGGTAGATTCTACTTCTGTCCTGTTCTGTTGTACCTGAACTCTGTAATAAAGTTAAGTGTAAACGATTAGCACTGTGCAAAGTTTCGAAGAGATGTTTTGCTTTGACAAAGGCTTATGGGAATGCTTCTTTGAAGCCACACACCAGGAGACACCCCCTAAAAGCAATTTTGATCAAAGAGCTGGAAACAGTTTCCCTGCATTGAAGTCTCTTCTGGCTAATGGAACTGTCAGATAAGTCTGCAATGCATGCATTGTATTTTGATTAATTTAAATGTTTCAGAGGGAGGGAGAGAGAAGGAGGGAGGGAGGGAGGGGGAGAGAGAGAGAGAGAGGGAGGGAGAGGGGGAGAGAGAGGGAGAGAGAGAGAGAGGGAGGGAGGGAGGGAAGGAGACAGAGAGAGGGGAGAGAGAGAAAGGGAGAGAGAGAAGGAGAGAGGGAGGGAGAGAGAGAGAGAGGAGAGAGAAGGGTGAGAGAGGGGAGGGAGAGGGGAGAGGGAGGGAGAGAGGGAGGAAGAGAGGGAAAGAAAGAGAGAGGGAGAGAGAGAGGGAGGGAGAGAGGGAGAGAAAGGGAGAGGGAGAGAAGGAGAGAGGGGGAGGGAGAGAGGAGGGAGTGGGGAGAAAGAAGGAGAGACAGAAGGAGAGAGAAAGGGAGAGGGAGGGAGGGAGAGAGAGGAAGAGAGAGTGGGGAGGGAGAGTGGGGGGGAACAAATCTTATATATAGGTATATAGGAAATCATCCAAGCCTAATTTTTAAACCTATCTTTAAACTCTGATTGCATAAGATATTCATCATTCTTCATATTCTTCAGAGAATGTACAAGGAACAAAGATCAGAAGACACCTTGGTAATCCAAAGGAGCAAATGTTTATAAACCCATAAAAGAAACACAGATGTTTCTATGGCACCAGGTCCAACATTTTAGAGCTTAGGTAGCATTTGAAAGTCACATTTCTTTTCTTTTTGTAGACTGAAAAGAACTCCTTAATTACTCCTAAAATCTGATTAAGCAAAGGCCTCTGGAGATAAACCGCCCTTTGTGCTCTTGTACATAAATTGTGCTGAGTCTTTGAAACAATGCAACAGAGTTACCCTGTCATAGGCGGCCAATAAATTTAAATAAATAAATAAATAAGATTAGATTAGATTAGATTAGATTAGATTAGATTAGATTAGAATAGAATAGAATAGAATAGAATAGAATAGAATAGAATAGAATAGAATAGAATACTTTATTGGCCAAGTGTGATTGGACACACAAGGAATTTGTCTTGGTGTAAATACTCTCAGTATACATAAAGAAAAGGTACATTCATTAAGAATCAAGAATTATAACGTACAACACTTAATGGTAGTCATAGGGTACAATCAACAATCAAATCATACTAGGAAACAGTCAAGTGGGAGGGGATGAGTGATAAGGAGTGGTGAGAAGATTAACAGTAATAGTAGTGTACACGTTGTAAATAGTTGAACAGTGTTTAGGGAATTATTTGTTTAGCAGAGTGATGGCTTTTGGGAAAAAACCTGTTCTTGTGTCTAGTTGTTCTGGTGTGCAATGCCCATAGCGTCATTTTGAGGGTAGGAGTTGAAACAGTTTATGTCTGGGATGTGAGGGGTCTGTCAATATTTTCACAGCCCTCTTTTTGACTCGTGCAGTATACAGGTCCTCAATTGAAGGCAGGTGGGTAGTAATTGTTTTTTTCTGCAGTCCTAATCATCCTCTGAAGTCTGTGTCTGCCCTGTTAGGTTGCAGAACCAAACCAGACAGTTATAGAGGTGCAGATGATAGACTCAATAATTTACAATGCAATGCAATGCAATGCAATGCAATGCAATGCAATGCAATGCAATGCAATGCATTGCAATACAATACAATACAATACAATACAATACAATACAATACAATACAATACAATACAATACAATACAATACAATACAATACAATACAATACAATAAGCTACAACTGACACCAGTAGAATTTTTTAGTCATGGCTAGGACTGTGCCCTCATCACTGGACCTAATGACCATAATTAAGAGGCAGGTTCATTCTTCTACTACTCTACTCATTCTCCTATTCTGTTCATGAATGCATTATCTTGACCCTGATGTTCATATAATGGGCTGCCTACTTCCACTGCAAGAAAGCTCATCAGAGATACTCCTAGACTTTTGGCTCTGGCTTTGGATGATTCACAAGTTCTCCTTAATATTGAAACATTTCCCACATTCTCGATTCTAAATCTCGGGCGTTAGATGTAATCTTCGAGGTTCAGGGTAGTAAGCGGAGCGAGGATGATTGAGAAGGTAGAGCTGGTAGTAAAACGGAAAGCTCTGTATTAAACTTCACTGTTGATGGAGCTTTCAGTGGCACAAATATGAAAAGTGATTTTATTCAGAGCAACTGGCAACTGTAAAAAAATTAACTCTTTTGATGGTTAACGTTTTACCGAGTGAGTAAAGCAAATGTCAGATTGCCTGGATGCATAAATCTTTTGGATCTGCTTAATTTTATCGAATTCTTCACACCTAAGAGAACATGCCTGTCCTTTTGAGCTGCTTTTCTACACCCCCCGCCAACAGTGTTACTGCTGTTTCTGCTTGGCATTTACTGCAACCACATAAAATGTGTTCAATCTTCTCAATACAATGATAAATAATGTCAAAAACTGAAAAGAAAAATTCAGAAGTTCTGGCTTCCATATTGGATTAGCCACAGCTGATGCTATTTAAATAAAGTATTGAATTTTTGCTGCAGTTTGCTGAGCCAATTGAATTGGGCCATTTGTTGAAAAAAACCAACTTCATGTGGCGTCTTGATTTTGAGACAAGTGAGATAGGGAAACATATAATGTCAATATATATATATATATATATATATATATATATATATATATATATATATATATATATATATATATATATATATATATATATATATATATATATATATATATATATTTAAAATACAAAAAAAGCCTATAGCATTACTTTGATTGCTGTTTTGAATATCACAGAACTGGCAGACAAATAGTCAAAATTTGTATTTAATTGTTCCCCATCCAACAACCAAGTCTTAAAAATAATAAAGTAAATCTGCATAAGTAAATGGTAAGAAATAGCCATAGATGAAAAAAACATTTAAAAAATGTCATCATTATATTTTTTCTCCATCAAATTCCCTGATCTGAGAAATGTACAGAAGCTATCAGAGAAGAACCATGGGAAACTTAATTGTTTGGTGGACATAATAAAAAATTGCTATCTTAAGCTTATTGAAATCTGGCATCCACCAATTCTCCAGGATTTTGACCCATAATTACTGTATATATAAAAAAAGAATTACATCCTAGTGAACATTGAAAATCAATATTCTCTATTCCAAATACTTTGATTACTTCCAGTAAAGTTAACTGAAACAAATAGCTAGTGAGCTGCCATTTTGACCTATTTATCTTTAAATACTAAAGGAAACAACATCTTTCGTGTACCACATTGTTAGGAAATATGAAAGATGATATTTTGCTCCTTCTTCATCTTAGCCCACCAGAATAAAAGCGTCTCAGAGAGATATGGCACCTGAGTTAACCTATTGTTTTAGAAGCAGTGGAAGCTTTTAGACGTAATTGTTCGAGCAAATGTGTACTTAATTTAAAATTTAAGATAGGGATTTATTCATGAATGTGTGGAAGTGGGCCACCTTTGATTGCTGTTGAGATGCGAAGACTCTAAGTAGAAATCCCTCCAAAGAAACCACAATTGAAACTTGACCTAATTTGTGTGTATTTTTCTGCACATAGAGAACATCAAGCAGGGCACAGGCAGGAGGAAGAAATAGCCCAGTTTCTGATTGTAGGAACCTACTAGGGCTTCCCTCAACCACAGTGTTCCTGGTTAAGTGACCAAGGCCACTGTTTTAGCTAATATTTTGTTGGGCTGTGTTTTCTGGTCTTTCTGTTCCTTTACCCCAGTTGAGAAAGAACATTAATGTTAGATGCAGGAAAATCAGAAAATCCAGGCAGTTCCAATGGGTTTATTGCAAGAAGAATCTGGACTATTAAGAATCAAAGCAAATTAGCAGTAGATAAGAGTCAATGGAATTCAAAGTGGGCTGGACTTAGATCTTTTTGGGGTACAAAGGGACTCAAGAGTGATGGCATGTTTGACCCCACCCTTAGGCTCAGCCTGGTCAACTCCTACATTTAAAAGGGCTTTGATCGGTCACTAAAAATGAAATGGGAGCTAGACTTTGTACACCGCCCAAAAATGTTCAATGTCCCATTTCTTAATCTTCTTCTTCTAAGGAATCCATAGTCCATGCTGGATGAAAAGAAAACCATTGTAATATGGTTGTTACTTTTCATGCTCCCTTGGGCAATTCTGTACTCAGTTTCCTTATGACTATTAGTAGATGCCAACCGACTGATCTCACTATTTATTTATTTTATTTATTTATTTATTTATTTGATTTGCCAATTGTTTACAAGATAATAAGTATAAATGTATACATAGTTGTGAATACATGAAATGGTTACATATAAGAAAAATAAAAGAATAAGAGAAACAATAGGACAGGGACGGTAGGCACCTTGGTGCGCTTTATGCACGCCCCTACAGACCTCTTAGGAAAGGGGTGAGGTCAATAGTAGACAGTCTAAGGTTAAAGTTTTTGGGGTTTGGGGAAGAAACTACAGAGTCGGGTAGAGTATTCCAGACATTGACCACTCTATTGCTGAAGTCGTATTTCCTGCAATCAAGTTTGGTGCGGTTAACTTTGAGTTTGTATCTATTGTGTGCTCTTGTGTTGTTATGGTTGAAGCTGAAGTATTCATTGACAGGTAGGACATTGCAATGTATGATTTTGTGAAGGCTGTCCAGATTCCGGTGGAACAAGAACTCCTTCAGACCGGTTAGGAAAGCTTCCAATTCCAACCATTTCCATGGAGATCTGCACTGGTTGATGAGCCATGTTGTAGGTATCCACCCCGGTTTTGGGCTCTGAGCACACCTTCTTCCCTTTTCCTTCATGGTATTCTTTTTATTGGCATCCTGCTCACAGCACTGTTTGTTTTTGGAAATTCTTGTATTGCCGGTTAATTTAGAATTTGCAGGATGGATATCAGAGCAGGAGGACATCAAAAGAGGTGCGAGGACTGAAAGAAAATGGACAAGAAACAACAGATGGAAATGAGATGGAAAAGAGTAGCCTGGAATTAAGGAGAAATTTCCTAACAGCGAGAACAATTAACCAGTAGAACAACTTGCCTCCAGAAGTTTTTCAGAAAAGACTGGACAGCCATTTGTCTGAAATGGTAGAGGGTCCCCTGCTTGAGCAGTGGGCTGGACTAAAAGACCCCTGAAGTCCTTTCTGACTGTTATTCTGTATCTGCTAGGAAAATAAATGATTGGGGTTAGAGCAAACCTGCTTTTTCTCACATCTTGTAAGAGTAAATGGGAAGAACTGGCTTTTCTAAACAGCCTCTCTTCTGGGTGTTTAATTGAAAAAATATAGGTAAATCACCCGTCCAATATTTGCTATTTAAATTGCTTAGTAATAATGTAGCTCCATTTTCATGGTTTGCTTAATGGTGCATGAAGGCTTAATAGTGGCCTTTTGGAAGTTATTTTATGGTTTGACTTTATGAGTTGTTTGGGGTTCTGGTATTATTTTATCGACTTCCTTCCTTCCTTCTTTCCTTCCTTCCTTCCTTCCTTCCTTCCTTCCTTCCTTCCTTCCTTCCTTCCTTCCTTCCTTCCTTCCTTCCTTTTACCAGAAATATTTTATTGTATTTTACCTTGTCATCAACCAGGAGTTGAAATCATTTTGATGTGATGATGATGATAATGATGATGACGACAATTTGCTTGAGTATTTGGAGCCCGTGTTGTGGATGGGATAATTTTTAGCACAATTTAGGAAACTACTTCTTGTAGAGCAAAAAATAGTTATTCAGCTTTCAATCTGTCAAGAAGCATATTTATGGTGGAGAAGGTCTTTTCGGATGTCAACATTTGATCTCCAATGGAGAACATTATTTTTTTCATACGAGGATGTTATTTTTCCTATAAATGGAGATACTTGGTTGCAACTCACAGTTCTTCTCTGGCATCAACTAAGAATGATTTCTAATTAGAAGTTTCCATTTAGTTACTAGACTCAGATTTCTCTTTTCCCTCTAAATTTACCATTTAAATACTCATTTATTTCAAAGGATTCTATGCCCAATCTTTCTTTGTCAAATCACATTCTGGGATGGAGTACAATAATATACAGTATATATAAACTCTTGTGGTTTTTGCAAATATTGCTCTTTGAAAGTTTGGTAGAAAAAGGACACTATATGAATTGGCTAGATCCTTTTGAAAACTCATAAAAGTTATGAGTTGGAAAGCAGGAGTAAGTATGTTCATAGTAAGCTATGAACATATACAATTTTTTTCACAAGTGGGACTTTAAAAAAAAAAATATGAAGATTGCCTTCCATGCATGACTTCTTGGAGCTGTTCTGAAGGAAGCCAACCTCTCTAGGTTCTTCTGTACCAGAAATATCTTAGATTAAAGTTTGGAAATCAGTGTAGTCTCTCAGATGCTCCATCAAATGGTTCTATGACAACTTACCTCAGCCAACTCACTGTGGGACAAGAGTTCACACTAATATTGAAGAAATAGTGGAATACAATCATTAAAGAAAGGATGCCAAATGAGGGACAAAATGAAATTTGAATGACAAAAATTAAAAAAAAAACTATGTTAAATAATTAATTTGAATTGTTGAATTGTCCCACAGTGAATTGTCTTGTGGTGAGTTCGCCATGGTGAGTTGTTCCATTCCTCCATCAAATAAAGATGCTTACACAAGGGAACTGCAAACTTCAAGATTCATCACAGTCTAAATTTCCAAATCCTTATCCTTGAGGTAGAAACACTTTTAGTGCTGGCTGATTCGTTTTTAACAACAGTTGGTTGGGAACTTGGTTTTGTTTCATTATTCCTAAGCAATAAATTTAAATCTCTTTGGAAGAGGACTTTGGAAAAAACATCTCCAAAGACATTTAGAGTTTCATTGTTCCTGGATCTAAAAAAAAATCTTAAACATAGATTAAAGACCCAATGTGAAAAACAAGTCATAGAAAAATTGTATTTTCTGGTTACTCCTGTGTGGAAAACCTAAAAACAGATCTCATTTCTTCCCTTTCTCACTGAGAGGGACCTTGGAGTCTTAATGGACAATCACTTAAACATGAGCCAGTCATGTGCAACAGCTGCCAAAAAGCTAATACAATCTTGGGTTGTGTAAACAGAGTCTGAGAATGAAAATCATGTGAAGTATTAGTACTGCTTTATAAATCCCTAGTAAGACCAGACTTAGAATACTGCATCCAGTTGTGGTCACTACATTACAAAAAAGATGTTGAGACTTTGTAAAAAGTGCAAAGATGAGCAACAATGATGATTAGAGGCCTGAAGACTAAAACATGTGAAGAACAGTTGCAGGAATTGGGGATGGCCAATCTAGAAGAAAGAAGGACTAGTGGAGGACACGATAGCAGTGTTCTAGTATTTGAGGGGCTGCCACAAAAAAGAAGGGAGGGTCAAATTATTCTCCAAAGCACCAGAGGGTAGGACAAGAAACAATGGATGGAAACTAATCAAGGAGAGGAGCAACATGGAATTAAGGAGAAACTTCCTAACAGTGAGGACAATTAACCAGTAGAACAGCTTTGCCTCCCAAGGTTGTGTGTTCTCCATCATTGGAGGTTTTAAAGAAGAGCCACTTGTCTGAAATGGTATAGGGTCTCCTGCTTGAGTAGGGGGCTAGACTAGAAGACCTCCAAGGGTCCTTCCAGCTCTATTTCGATTGATTGAGTTGCTTAGGTGACATTTCTTACCTTTGCTTGGCTAAGAACAGCTGTGCAAGATCAGGCCAAGATAGTATATGGACTATCATGATATCCTGGTGATTAGATGTGAAATTAAAATTATGCTGGAAAGAAGCATTGGGGAGAAGCTACATTAACAATGCTCAAGGAAGTCCTTACCTTATTCCATCTTTCCGGTATTAGAATTTGGGGCTTTTGTGTTGACCTGTTTCCATTTCTTCTTTCAGCATTTTATGACATCTGGACTCCACATATTTTCTTGCCTGAGTTCAGAGAAGTGTAATTGTTAGCTCGTGTTATTTTTAAACTGTTCCATAATACATAAATGTTTGCCCCACTGTGATTGTTCTCCTGCTGCCTTTTCTATAACCTTGTTTTGGAGCCCCAGTCTCTGAATTTCTGGTGGGATAGCTGAGGTATTTTTTGTGTGTGTGTTTTGTTTTGCCATTCTTCCTTTCACATATCAGAGTGCACCACTTGAATATTGTGGAGCACCTTCATAAGAAAACATTTTTCTTTTCTTTTCTCTTTTTTAAAAACCATACTGTGCTGTTGGTCTTGTATTTTTCATAGTAATGAATATTATTGTTGTAGTTCGCTGACAGCCGGTGCAGACGGCAGCGGAATCAGACAGTGGGGAAAAACGGGGACCAGTCAGGGAGTCTGGGGAGGACTCGGATGAGGGTCCTGCATCCAATACAGGGATAGGGCCAGGACCATCTGGGAGTGGGGTGCTGCCTTTGGAGCCTCCAGAGTCTGGCAGCAGCGAGGCAGAGGAACAAGGGGAGCCTGTTCCCAGTGCGCGTGTGCACAGAGCTGCTAGAAGGCAAGAGCAACTGAGACAAAAGGGGCGACTCAGGAGTAAGGCTGGGAGGTGGTTGCCCTTCCCATAAGGTATAAAGGACAGGCAAAGGTGAAGAAACCTTTGCAGGAAGCAAAGTCATTCACTCTGTTCGGATTAATCCTTGAAGCTCTGTGTGGTCTTTGTACTTTGGTTTTTTATAGTTCATTTGCCACTTTAGTTGTTGGCAGACAATTCAAAGGAGAGAAAGGTGGGTGCTTATCTTGAGGGGCTGTTTGAGACTCATTACGGGCTGGGAATGAAGATAATTCCCAGCGTTGAAATAAAACAAGCCTTGTTTTAACTAAGTGTGTGCTTAATTACAGTCTCAGAAAGTCTTGATCAGAACAATTATTTTTAAGAAAAGTGTAGAAAATAATGCAATAACAGCTTTATGAATGGTAAAAAAAATTTCCTAATACCATAATAGAAAATAATAATACTAATAACAGGATACAAAAAAGACACCGAGATTCTGGAAAGAGTGCAGAGAAGAGCAACCAGGATGATGAGGGGACTGGAGGCTAAAACATACAAAAAATGGTTGCAGGAACTGGGCATGGCTGGTCTAGGGAAGAGAAGGACCAGGGGAGACAGGAGAGCATCTTCCGATACATAGAAGAGGGGATTCAGCCTATTCCTCAAAACAGCTGAGGGCAGGACAAGAAATAGTGGCAGAACAAGAAGTTCATTTAAGACAGATCCAACCTAGAATTCAGGAGAAAATTCCTGACAGTGAGAACAATTAATCAATGGGACCGCTTGCCTTCAGAAATTGTTGATACTCCATCCATGGAGGGTTTTTTTTTTTCAATAAGAGATTGGGCAGCCATTTGTCTGGAATGATGTAATGCTTGAGCAGAGGGTTTGACTAGAAGATCTCTAAGGTCCCTTCCAATCCTTTTATTCTATGTTCTATATTTTAATATTTTATTTGAGTCAGATAATTCAAATCAAGAGAGCTGGAAAAATAAAAGGGCCATGCTGATAATATTATAAGATCTACTGTGAGACCACATTCTGTGGTAAAATCTTCACCAAGTTATTTTTGAAGTCTTCTGGAATCTGTAGATAGTTTGAGATTGTTCCCCCCCAAAATCTAATTCATTATGAGATTGAGGGATTCTAGAGCTCAAATGAGATTTCTCAGGTTTCCAAGCCAGCACTGACCTAATTGCTGGGTTTATTATTAATTAGACTATTATTTTCCTTTTTTGATGCAGACTTTTTCCTGCTCTGGTACTTTGATACTCAGCAGTAATTATAATAAAATAATTGCATATCTATCTTGCATTTTTCCCCTAAAGGGCATGAAGTAATATTAAAAGGTACGAGAAAAAAAATCACAGTATTCAATACACCATTTAGCAGACTTCAGACACAACTGAAAAAAAATAAATCTTCTTTTTGGACTTTTCACTCCCAACTAATGGATAAGTCCACTCTTATTCAGGCATTCCAGACAATTGATGTAATTTACATCCTTTGTTTAATTGCTTAATTTACATTAATTTACATTTTTATGCCTTTTAGGTCACTTTTGTAGGGATGCAAATGGATGCAAATGTTGTAAAAATGTCAATTACACAGTTACACACATGACAGATTACACACATTCAGTTGTAATGGATACTCCTTCCCCGGCATGATCCATTAAATTGAACTTTTTATTCTCCATTACCCTTCAACTTTCAAAATTGGTTAATATATATAATCATTATATATATATATATATATATATATATATATATATATATATATATATATATATATATATATATATATATATATATATATATATATAACATTATATGAATCAGAATTCATTTAATCAATATTCATATTCATATAATTCATATAATCAAAATATTCATATTCATATTCATATTCATATAATTCATATAATCAAAACCAATCAGAACACAGCCAAGCCCCCACCCAGTCAAGCCGCACTCCCACTGGCAGTTAAAAGAAAAAACAGCTGCAAGCTCACATTACTCCAAGAAGCACAAAGCCGAAGACACAAGCCTGAAGATGACGAATGAGATTTCGTCAAAACATCGCCAAAATACTTCTAATTTTACGTGGGAGAAAAACCGAATAAAAAAAGATCCATATACAAATACCTGTGAAAACCTCAGAAAACAAATATTGCACCTCTACGAGGAGGAAACCCACCATCTGACCAGGACTTATGAAAAACTTGAAGTCCAAAGAGCTTCCATTTTATGTGACCTCGCATTCCTACACAACTGCCAAGAACAAAATTTAATCCCCATAAGCTTCCAATTGAAATTCCACGCCAACACAGCAGCCACCAAACGCATCATAAAAAGAGCAGAATTGGCCCTAATCAGAAATGAACTTCACACAAAAAGATTCCTCATAGACCAAATCAATAAAGATCTCCTCACACTTCACCTCAGACTCAGCAACAAGATTCAGCTTTGTTCGGATATTTTCCCATGTCATTATTTCGGCACGAACTTCTGTGAAATCAAACTGTCCACTTAGGTAGCAACACTGATTGATAATCAATTTCACATGCTGTTGTGCAAATGGAATAGACAACAAGTGGAAAGCATAGGCAGTTAGCAAGACATTCCCAATAAAGGAGTGGTTCTGCAGGTGGTGACCACAGACCACTTCTCAGTTGAGAGAAGAGGGGTGATCCCATGGGTGCTCCTTCTATTTGTTTGTATTTTTGTCTGTTTTAAGTGAAGTATGTATTGGATAGGCAGTGGTTGGTCAGATCTAGGATGTGCTTGGGGAGGGGGGTTGTATTTGTTTTGGATGGCTGTCAAGGCTTCTTTTATAGGCACTTGGGTGAAGAGGGATATGACATCGAAGCTCACTAGTAGGTTGCTGGGTTGTAAGTTTTGTTTCTTTATGATCTCAATGAACTGGAATGAGTTTCTTACGTGTGAGTTGATGGATTCTGCATAGGGCTGTAGTTGTTTGGCGAGAAATTTGGCTAGGTTTTGTAGAGGTGAGCCTATGGAGCTGACTATTGGTCTAAGTGGGGTTCCTTCTTTGTGTATCTTAGGGAGACCATAAAGCTTAGGGCATCTGGATGATTTCTCTCTGGGTATGATTCTTTGTTGGATTTCTTTGCTGATGGGGGAGGCTTTTATTTTGGATCTGGTGGTTTTTTCTAGGTAGGTGGTGGGGTCTGTGTTTAGGGGTTTGTATGTGGGGTCTTGGAGTAGGTTGGTTAACTTGGTTTGGTAGTCAGATGTGTTCATAACCACTGTCAAGTTGCCCTTGTCTGCTGGTAGGATTATTATGCTGGTGTCTTCTTTCAGGTTAAGTAGTGCAATTTGTTCTTCTTTGGATAAGTTGCTTTTGGGTGGTTTGCTAGTGCAGAGAATATGTATGTATGTATGTATGTATGTATGTATGTATGTATGTATGTATGGTATTCAGCTTTGTTCGGGTATTTTCCCACGTCATTATAGTTGTGCTTTTAAAGTTGTAGCAACGTTCCAGCAGAATCTCATCTGCTATCATCAGGCTTCTGTATTGTGTTCGTCCATTTACTCGGAGCCAAGCCACACTAAAAGCCTCCAATACAGGAACACAATGCTGCCAGCCAATCAAGACCAAAAAAAGCCACAAAACAGACAGAAGATATTAGAAACACCAATCAAGCAGAACACAGCAAACTCCAAGACCAATAAACACAGACCAAGACTCCCAACCAATCAGGATGAAGAAAAAAACATTCTGGCACAGCAGTAGGCTAGCCCCAAATTTAAAACAGAAACGGCTGTGAAAGTCTGACTCACAGACGAACACAATACAGAAGCCTGATGATGGCAGATGAGATTCTGCCGAAATGTTGCTACAACTTTAAAAGCACAACTATAATGACGTGGGAAAATACCCGAACAAAGCTGAATACCATACATGTAAGTACCCGTGAAAACTTAAGAATATATATATATGTGTGTGTGTGTGTGTGTGTGTGTGTGTGTGTGTTTCTTTCTGTGTGTGTGGATGTGTGTGGATGCCCAAAACTGTTTGTGTGATATGGGTGAGAAATGAGGATTTCTTGGGAAGCTGGAAATATGACAATACTGCACAAAGACCAATCTTATTATTTTTCCTTTAAAATAAATATTTTATGGGAATAAGTATTGCTTCTTTAAAGTGCATTTAATAATAAAGGAAATAGTTGATAGCACTTAGCAGACCTTGTCTGAGGGCAGGCGGGCAGGCGGGCAGGAGGAAGGAAGAAAGGAAGGAAGGAAGGAAGGAAGGAAGGAAGGAAGGAAGGAAGGAAGGAAGGAAGGAAAGAAAGAAAGAAAGAAAGAAAGAAAGAAAGAAAGAAAGGGAAAGAAGAGAAAGAAAGAAGGGAGGAAGGAAGGAAGGAAGGAAGGAAGGAAAATAGTGTTGGGCCTGTTTAATGGGGGCCACCAGGCCTCTCATGGAAGTGGAAGTAAAAAGAAACTTGCAATAAGGCAATGATAAATCACTGTATTAAAGCCAGAAAGGCTGCATGGAAGTGCAATTCTGAAGGTGCAAATAATATGGGATGTATTTCTTTTTTTATCATGCTTCAGTTGCCTCCTTCCTCTTGCATGCATGTAGAACACCTTCGGTCATCCACAGCTCTTCTGAAGCAGAGAACCTGGCCTTGTGGAGGCTTCTGCCGGTACTTTCCGTGAGAGCTGGATATAGGATAGGGAGTCTCCTTCCTCATGAAGAGGAGGGTGGGATAAGCAGATGAAGGAGCTGCTGCCCACTGGGGCCTCTTGGTTTCCCCCAACCTTGCGCTCTTCCTGTGCACCGGACTTGAGTACCCAGCATTTTGAAGCTGTTGGGTTTTGCTTAAAACTCTGGGAGGCAAAGCAACCTCGGAAAGGTCCTTAGGCTGGAATGGCTTCTGTTGGAGCCCAGCATTCAAAGGCATCCCTGAGAGAGCCCTTCCATTTTAAGTCTTCTTCGCTTGACTCGGCCTTTTTTCTCCTCCCTTCCGTCCAACGTACGAATCAGGAACCGATGGTATTTATGGAAAGTTCATTCATTATTGATATTGTGGGTGGATTGATCCTCTCCATTCATACACTCAAGGTCGAAGACCACTCATCATCCACGTGGCTTGCAGATTGCTGGCTCCTTCCTCTGCTTCCTTCCTTTGGCTTTCTGCTGCTCCTCCACCACCTGCCAATTCACCAGAGATACACCTTTGTCCCATCTTCATTTCTTCTCCTGGCTGGCCGCCAGGGAGAAAGCTGGCTGCAAGAACATGAATGGAAGGAGAAAGCAAGAGGCTGGCAAGGCTGCTGCTGTGCCAAAAGTCTTTAAAATGGCTGGGATATTTAAAAATAATACTAAAAAGCATCAGTTTTGTGAGTTAGCTGAATATCATTGCAAGCAGAAAAGAAGAGAATATTTTAGCTCAGGGTTGAACCGTGGAGTCCTTGGTACTCTCTGAACTTGGTTGGTTTCTAGTTTCATTACCAAACTAGGTAACATCATCAGTCTACATGTACTCGTGCAGTTAGGTAGCACTGATGAGTTTATCTAGATGGGTAATGAAACATCTGCAAGTAAACAGCCAAGCTCAGAAAGCATCAAGGAACCAGAGAAGAGCAACAAAGAGGATTAGGAGACCGGAGGCTAAAACATATAAAGAACGGTTGCTGGAACTGGGTATGTCTAGTCTTATGAAAAGAAGAACTTAAGGGTGATATGATAGCAGCCTTCCAATATTTGAGGGGCTGCCACAGAGAAGAGGGGGTCAAGCTATTCAAAGCATCTGATGGCAGGACAAGAAGCAATGGTGGAAACTAATCAAGGAGAGAAGCAACCTAGAACCAGGGAGAAATTTCCTATCCGTTAGAACAATTAATCAATGGACCAGCTTCCCTCCAGAAATTGTGGATGCTCCAACACTGGAGGTTTTTAAGAGACTGTCTGAACTGATAGAGGGTTTCCTGCCTGAGCAGAAGGTTGGACTAGAAGACCTCCAATGTCCCTTCCAACTCTGTTATTCTATTCTATTCTATTCTATTCTATTCTATTCTATTCTATTCTATTCTATTCTATTCTATTCTACTCTACTCTACTCTACTCTACTCTGTTCTATTCTATTCTACTCTACTCTACTCTACTCTACTCTACTCTACTCTACTCTACTCTACTCTACTCTACTCTACTCTACTCTGTTCTATTCTAACCCACATTTTGCTTATGTGTTTACAGTAAGGAAAGATTGCACAGGAAAGTGATGCTTGTTGGTCCTTTACTGAATATGTATATTTTTTTGCAAACCATTTCTTCAAATACATTCAATTTTAGATATATCTTCTCATAATGTATGTATTTTTTTAAATTAGGTATCCTTAGCTGGAAACAGACTTTCAAACATTATCAAGGTTAGGATATCACTGCCCTGTTCAGATATCTTCCCATCCTCAGTGTTGACTTGGATTCCCCCCCCCCAACTTTTTATGATACTGTTCTATAGATTGCATTGTATCAATAAAGTGATCTTTATATGATACGACTAGAAATTATGAATACTCCATTATTTAGGGTAAAGTATGGAAAATAGAAAGACCGGTAAAGCATTCTATCAATATTAATTATAATTTAGGATGGCAATATTACAAGCATAAAATTCTTTGGGTATTTTTCTATTGAAAGTTTAATAGAATCTCTGTAACTGACATCAACGTATTGGCTATATGATAATGTGTGTGAGCCATGGTGGCACAGTGGTTAGAATGTAGTATTGCAGGCTAATTTTGCTGACTGCTGAGTGCCAGTAGTTCGATCCTGACCGGCTCAAGGTTGATTCAGTTTTCCATCCTTCCAAGGTGGGTAAAATGAGGAGGACCCAGATTGTTGGGGGCAAGAGGCTGACTCTGTAAACTGCTTAGAGAGGGCTGTGAAGCAGTGTGAAGCGGTATATAAGTCTAAGGGCTATTGCTATTGCCATGTTGTGTGCATGTATTGATGAAACGAAAAGAGAAAATGAGGCAAATTTAACAGAGGTTAAACAGAGATTGCATTGTATCAATAAAGTGATCTTTATATGATACGACTAGAAACGTATTGGCTATATGATAATGTGTGTGAGCCATGGTGGCACAGTGGTTAGAATGTAGTATTGCAGGCTAATTTTGCTGACTGCTGAGTGCCAGTAGTTCGATCCTGACCGGCTCAAGGTTGATTCAGTTAAAATGCCTAAAAGGTAAAAGAAAGAAGGCAAAGGCAAAATAATAATACAAAGAATTATGTTTGCTAATAACAATATTTAAGGACATGCACAGGCCCTTAAAAACCAGACTGCATGTGGGGTTATCTATACTATGCTGTGTGTTGTGTATGGAGCAATTCTTGTTTAAATTTAAACTCCTATTGTGTTATGTATTTGTTAGCATACTTGTTGGTGGCATGCTGGCTTGTTCTAAATAACCTGGAAAATTATAATTAAATGGCATCTTAATTTCTTTTTGTTGGTAAAATATCTAACAGGAATTTGGGTACCCCTATTATGTAGCTACCTTGTCAGTACCCAATGATATGAAGAATTAGGCTAAATGACTCTTTGTACCTACTTATTTTAATCCAATTAAGTTTCTTTTGGTTAAAATGGCTTGATTTCCAGTTATAAATACAAAGAATCTCTCTGTTTTCTACTACAAATATATTTGCAATATTAGTGCATTCGATTCACTCTAGGGCCTAACAGACCAGATTTTAAAAATTAAAACAATCGTTTGGGGTTTTGTTTATTTTTTAAACCACTGTGAGATGAGAGCAGTAATAATATAATTATGATTATTAATTTTATTTCTTGGCCATTTCTCCATGGGGCTACTCTAGTCCTAATAGAGGTAATTATAATCTAGAGATAATCTAATATATTCTAAAAATAAAACCTTCCTGAGTTGAGCTCCAGACTACTTTTTTTTTTTTTAAGGTCACCAAGGATCAAATAGGTGGTGCCTTCTGATGTGATAGGTTCTTCTAAAAATATTTGAAGGTAGATTTTTTTTTTTGGACACACCAGCAGAGAGTATCCTTGCACAGGGTTTATGCTGTGTTGTATTAAAGTATATTGCCTATCAATCAAAACAAATATTTTATACTCCAATAATTGACAAATCAAGCTGTGAATGGACTGCTTTGCGATAGATCACTGTAATTGTTTTGTCACAGTTACAAATAGATCATGGCTGGGAAATGCACCTACATTGTTGTTTTGCCTATATAGCCAAGTGCAGGTAGATGCAATAAATCCTGTCCCATTCTGGCACTCATAAATATGTGTCATCTTGCTGTAGGTGGGGCAGTCCTGATAGGTTAAAGGAGGGAAAACAGGATTGGTACTGAATGATGAGAGAATTGCTCTTATTCAAAGCCAAATGCTCAAACAGGCTGTTGGTCCAAATGTTCAAATCTTTGAGGGATCCTTGGGGCTCTCCGAGCTTGGTTGTTTTCTTGCAGATGTTTCATTACCCAACTAGGTAACATCATCAGTACTAGTAAGGAGTGGGGTTTGCTCTCAGTTTATTATTCTAGTGGCTTGTCCTGTCAGTGTTGGTGTGGTTGGTCTTCCAGGCCCCTTGGTTGGGCTGTTTGCTCTTGGATTCTTTGGCAGTTCCTTGATTGGGACATTGATTATTTCTTGATCGTTGGTCTGATGTTAATCTTGGTGTTAATCTCTGCTCATCTGAGTGTTGAATTGCTGGTGGGGAGGTGTTTGGGTTCCCTTTTTGGCTTGTTGATTTTCTCTTTTGCAGAATATGTAGATGTTGTTTATCTCTATGTGCCTGTTGATGGCTGATTTGTCTGAGTGTCAGGGTCCCAGGAATTCCCTAGCATTTTGGGACTTGGCTAGGTCTAGGATGCTCATGGCTTCCCAGTTGAAACTGTGGTTAAGTCTGTCCATGTGTTGCAAAATGAAAGTGTTTTCAAAAGTCTTTTAAAGGTTGGTACGAAAATCCTCAAACACTTATCAACAATTATTTATCGACAATTATCAGAATCTAACCCATTTGTTTTGCAGTATTTTTTCTTTGATTGGCAATAAAGAATGGGTCAGATTCTGACAACTGTTGCATTCAGCTAGGTGATTTCTGGATTTCAGTATGCATCTTGGGGGCACATTGGCTTTTTGTCCTCCTCCTCCCCCTCCAAGAACCTGAGTAGTAAAGGAGCTTCAGTGCATGCATTTGTGATTTTTCAGTCTGAAGGTCCACCTTCAAAATGGTGCTGCTGTCAATGGGCTTTCAAACTACCAATTACATAGATATCTCAGTACAATTTTCAGTCTCTCCCACTCCCTTCTAGCACTGATGCTGTTACCTAGTTGGGTAATGAAACATCTGTAAGCAAACAACCAAGTTCAGAGAACACCGAGAACCCCTCATTTCAACCCTGAGCTACAATAAAAATCTCCTTCATTGATTTTCAGTCTCCTCCATCCTCCTCTTTGAAGATCCCAGTAGTTTGCTGGCCAGACCAGATCTCACTCCTCACCTCAGCCCTTTCCCTCATATAGTAAAACAATACTTAAATTGGTATTCCATCTTTTTAAAAGGAGAAGATGGGAAGCTATAAATGCCATTAATGAAGATGATTTGATTTTGGGGGGGAAAAATGGACTCCAAGTGGAGAAATTTAAAGACATAATGTTTTTTAATTGGTTGGTTCCTTTGTTTTCTAGCATTTATTCAATGCAGAAGGTTTGTGAAGGACTGATCCAGAGGAAAAGATATCCAGAAATCAAACACCCTGGCCTTAATATGTGTTCAAACAATTATTTGTCATTCTCTTCTTTGAACTTCTCATTTCCAAGATCGTTTTCTCGATAAAGTTGCCTTGAGGGTCTTCTTAATGAACTTTTTTTTTTTTTTGATGCCTTGTTGTGGATGGCTCCAGAATCATCTTATGAAACCGTGGCATTTGTGACTGCTGATGCAAAGGATATTTTTTTTTTATGAAAGTAACCATTCAACTGTAACTTGTGATATAATTTTGTTGTTTTGCTATCCTGATTGTGGCTCCAGCTTGAGCCTCGGTTGCAAAGCTCGGCAAAAATAAAATCCTTTCTCCAAATAAGTCCCAAATTAAATGTTTGTATCCAGATCAACTGGATGGGGATTTTGTCTTGTTTGTCATGAAAGCATTTGTGAGCAGGAAAGTGACAGTGGGAATATATACTGCACTGATTAAAAACATATATATACACATGCAGCTCCTTTCAGCCTACTTTAAACAAATATGTTACGATTTCAAAGGGCAATTTCCTATGCAGATCGGAGCTATGGGGATGGTTGCATTAGCTGACCAAGCCAGGAAGTTTATGGCTGTACATAAGTGTTTGCAATCTTAGGATATAAATTATTGCCAAGTTGTATTTTACTATGAGCAATTATACTGCTGCTTAGAAATACAATTGCATTTAGCTTTCCAAACACAAGAGAGGAAATGATCAATGGGAAGCTGAGGTTTGATTTGGCCCTGCTTTTATGATGATGTAACACTCTGAAGAAGTGCAAACCTTGCATAACGAAATTCAAAAAAAAAAAAAAAAAACTTCTGCTAAGGAGGAACATCTTACCGGCTCTATATTTTCTCCACATCTCTGTATTTCCTTTGAAATTTCATTTTGGGGTGAAGTTGTACTGGAGGAACACATCAAATGCTCTTCATTTCCTTTTTTGATATTGGGAGATGTGGAATAGGTACAATAATCGAGTTGGCTACATTAAAAACAAACTAACAGATTCTGACTTTAGAATCAACATTCATGGAGAAGGAAAATGTTCACTTCTCATAGACCAATAAGTGATTGACATACAAAGATGCGGCTGCTTTCAGTTTTGGTTGCCACAATAAAAAAAGAAGTTGGGACTCTAGAGGGAAGAGCAACGATGATGAGAAGGCTGGAGGCTAAAACATATGAAGAACGGTTGCAGGAATTGGGTATGTCTAGTTTGATGAAAAGAAGGACCACAGGAGACAGGATAGGAGTCTTCCAATATCTGAGGGGCTGCCCCAAAGAAGAGGGAGTCAAGCTATTCTCCAAAGCACCTGAAAGTAGGACAAAAAGCAACAAATGGAAACGAATCAAGGAGAGAATCAACCTAGAACTAAGAAGAAACTTCCTAACAGTGAAGACAATTAACCGGTGGAACAACCTGCCTCCAGAAGTTGTAGGTATTCTAACACTGGAGGTTTTTAAGAAGAGATTGGACAACCTGTCTGAAATGGCATAGGGTCCCCTGCTTGAGCAGTGGGTTGGACCGGAAGACCTCCAAGGTCCCTTCCAACCCTGTTATTCTGATATTCAGCTACTACATCTTCTGGTATTTCAGGCAATACAAATTGGATTGATAGGTGCTCCTACCTATCTATGGTCTGGCAATAATTCTTGTCCTCATGTTTATGCAAATCCAAACATTCGGCTTTTTTTTTTTTTTTTAAATCAACCAGTTATTAAGCAACATGTAAGATAGCATTGATATAATGGATCATTTATGGGAGGAAAAAATGTTCATTTCTGAATGTCTGTGAAATATGAATTATTATTTTTGCATTTATCTGGGTCAAGATATTATTATGCAGATATTGTTGATCGATTAAAATGTAATTTGTATACTGGAATCATTTTGAAATGACTATTGCAAATAAGGTTATTATTTCTTAGGCTTATCTGGACTGCTTTATATGCAATGGAGGTCTGCTGCTGGGTGTTATTTGAATGGAAATGTTGACTCTTGTGTCCAACTTCTGTTACATGATAGTCTATTAACACTGAGATTTTGCTACAGTATATTAGATTGGGGACTTTTGATTCATAAATTCACATTTTGCAAGGTTTTCCTTTGAAGGTAATATTCTCCCATGAGCTGTTCAGAGCATCCAGTAGTGGGAGGTGCTTCAGTCTCTGCATGTCTAGCCTGGGCTTAATTTGTGGAATGCTCCTCCTCCTCCACGGGACTCCTCCCCAGCGTTCCCCAGTTTTGGTTCAGCCTCTTGAGGGATAGGCAGTGCTTTTTCGTTACTCCTTGGCCGAAACAGGAGAATTTCTCTTTTCAGGTTTGGAGACAGTCAATGCGTCTTTCAGGTTCTCTCAACAAATTGCTTAATGATCTTCCCACACTGCCTTTTCCATTTGGCCGTCGGTGATCGCTGTATCAGGAAGCGCTTTTCACGCCCTGAAGCGGAGGGAGGCTTCTGCTTCCTTCCGTGCACCCCCAACCGCTAGCCCTGCCCTTGCCATAGCAATAGCCATGCTGTTTTAACAAACAAATGGTGTGGTTTTGTTTCTCTCGCTCACAACTGAGTCGTATTGCTGTTTTCCCCCCAGAACGCCACCTTGGGGTGAAGGGCCTAAATGCCTGGGAAAAGCTGTCTGGAGCTAATCCCTTCTCACACTGGGAGATTGCACGCCAAAAATAATGGCCGGTCGCCATTTTGTTGTAGATGGACCACGTGGCCGCGCTGAGTGCGAATCTTCTGTAGACTGTGTGAGGTAGTTTTTTATTCCCGATCAGAGGGTCTTTATTCAAAAACCCCAAGGAATTATTGCAACCTCATTTTAAACCATATTCAAGGCCATATGTTATTCTTGTTACTCTTGGCTTAACCCTCACAGTTCTCTCTAACCAGCGGCACAACAGCGAGCACCTAGGCCAGTGTCCGCCTGTGCAGGGAAGCTGTTGAAGGCCTGTGATTAATACTTTGGCCTGTTGAGCATTCTCAATTTGGCTGATTGGGATATCCAATAAATTAGCTGTTATATTGATATATACTGTATTTACATACATATATACACTAATAATAATAATATTTATAATAATATTTATAATATTAATATTTATAATATTAATATAATATAATATTATAATTCCCTTTTTCAGAAGTCAGATCCTAGAAACCCTCAGTCCTTTTGGAAGGGATCCTTTCGGCCCTTTTATCAGGGACCATTCTCAACCAAATACCAGAAACCCTCATCTTTCTAACCAGGGCAGCAGCCAGAGAGGTCCGACTTTGGGAATAGGAACCAAAGGGGTGGCCAGTCCAAGAGATCCTTTCGAGGAGCAGGAAATAGACCTTTCCGGCGTCCAAGATAACTCCATGGACCCAACTCCCATTGGCGGCCACCTTAAATTATTCACGGACCAATGCGACTCCTCAACGTCTGATTCCTGGGTCAGAGACACGATCAGATTCAGCCTTGCGCTAGAGTTTCAATCCACTCCCCCAGATTTCTTTATGTCCTGCCCTCTTTCCAGAGATCTGGTTAAACGAAATCTTATGGAAACAGCTATCCATCACCTACTGGACATACGAGCCATCCAACCAGTAGCTACCGAACAACGAGGGTGAGGTTTCTATTCACATCTTTTTGTTGTTCCCAAAAGTTGGGGGGGGGGGTTGGAGAGCAATTTTAGATTTGAAACATCTTAACCGATTCTTAGTATATCGCAAGTTTAAAATGCACACCTGCAATCCATCTTACTCGGCATCAGAAAAGGTGACGTCCTTACGTCCATAGATCTGACGGAGGCATACTTACATGTTCCTACTCGGCCTTCCCACTATAAATGTCTACGATTCTGTTATAATAACCACCATTTCGAATATGTGGCTCTTCCTTTTGGACTAGCATGTGCCCCCAGGACCTTAACAAAGGTTCTCGCAGGTCTTGCTGCTCATCTCTGGGGTGTACCTGTATGACTCCAGTGTTACCTTGATGATATATTAATTTTGTCATCTTCCGTTCATCAAGCACTCAGAGATATTCAGACTCCATTACAATCCCTACAACTACACGGGTTCTCAATCAGTTGGAAAAAGAGTCAATTAACACCATCAACTTGATTAATCCATCTGGGGGCAATCATAGATACAGTGGAGGGCAAAGTTTTCCTGTCACCAGATAGACAAAACAGCATCCATCAATTAGTTAAGGAGATCAGAGTTCAAACAAGGGTACCCCTAGCTGACCTATCAAAATTGTTAGGCAAGATGATCTCATGTATATCTATTATTCCTTGGGCCCGCCTCCACACTAGATGCCTCCAGTGGTTCCTGCTCCCGAACCAGCGATCTGGCCGAAGCAACTCCAAATACAAGGTCAAGGTTCCATTAAAGGTCCTCATATCCACTGGTGGACCAGACCAGTCATAAACAGAAGTTGTCTCTTCAAAGAGCCCCACAGACTTACCATCACCACCGATGCCAGCCTGTTTGGATGGGGAACTCACTCTCAATCGCTCAAAGCCCAAGGCCGCTAGTTCTCCATAGAACAGTCATGCAGCATAAACTGGCTGGATCTTCGAGCAGTGCATCTGGCTCTCCGCAGCTTCCTTCCACAGGTACGCAATCAACACATACTAATATTGACCAACAACATAACAGCAAAAGCTCACATAAACAAACAGGGGGAGCACACAGTCGAAACATCTCATGTGGGAAGCAGAGTGCTTGTGTCGTTGGGCAGAGAGCAACCTACTTTGCATCAGAGCAGAGCACATTCTGGGACTGTCGAATACACAGGCAGACTGGCGAAGCAGGGCCATGATCGATCAATCGGAGTGGTGCCTCCATCTGACCCTGTTTCAAGAGGCGGTCAGGACATTTGGACAGCCGGTGGTGGACCTGTTCACTTCCCCCCTCAGCGCTCAGCTCCCCAGATTCATTTCCAGGTACCCCTTGCAAGGAGTGGAGAACTTCAATACGCTCTGCTGCTGTTGGCCCCGGGACTTCTGTACGCATTCCCACCACTTCCACTGCTTCCCAAGGTCATCCAGAAGCTGCTAGATAAGAGGTCGGAGCTGCTTCTAGTAGCTCCTTACTGGCCCAGACGGCCGTGGTTTGCAGACCTCCGCAGTCTATCCGTATCAACACCATGGAGAATTCCGTTGGACAGGATCTTGCTAACCCAGGGACCCCTTCAATATCCGGACCCTCAATGGTTGCACCTGACTGTCTGGAGGTTGAGCAGAGTCGTCTGAAGAACAAAAAGTTTTCCAACAGAGTTATCACCACCATCCAAGCTGCCAGACGCCCCTCAACAACTCGCATTTACAATGCCATGTGGTACAGTTTCTGCAAATGGTGTACCAAGTCTCAAATTGATCCCATCTCTCCATCTGTGGTTCAAATCCTAGAGTTTTTACAAGGGGGTCTTGACAAGGGATTATCACCTAATACATTGAAAAGACAGGTGGCGGCCTTGGCATCAGTTATCACTTGTGAATGTCTACTATCTCTTTCCCATCACCCACGCATACGGAGTTTCCTTTGAGGAGCCACAAATTTACACCCACCAGTAGTTCACCGTTATCCCACCTGGGACCTTAACAAGCTCCTTCTTGCACTCACTAAGTGCCCTTTCAAACCCTTGAAATCGTCAAGTCTCCAATTTCTGACGTATAAAGTAGTTTTCTGCTCGTCGTATTTTGGAACTTGCAGCTTTGTCGCTCAGACAAGATCTTTGTGTCTTCCATTCTGACCAGGTGGTCCTTTGTCCTGATCCTATGTTTATACCCAAAATTAATTCAGCTTTTCACAGGGCACAAGAGCTGATACTTCCTAATTTTTGTCCCAGACCATCCCAAGGGTTGAAACTACAATGGCATCGGCTTGATGTGAGGTGAGCATTGCGAATATATATTCACTGCACAGCGACTTTCAGAAAAATGGAAGCCCTATTTGTGTCATTTCAGCCCAACACTCAGGGATGCAAGATCTATTCTTCTACAATAGGCTGTTGGCTACGGGCCGTGATAGCGAAAACGTATCAGACTTAATCACTACAGGTGCCCATGGACATAACAGCTCACTCAACAAGGAGCACCGCAACATCGGCAGTGTGGGCCACACAGGCACCAATAACTGAAATTTCTCGAGCCGCCACCTGGGCCTCTCCATCGCCCTTCATTAGGCATTATAAAAGAGATGTGTTTGCATCCGCTGAGGCCTCCTTTGGCAGAAGAGTTCTGCAATGAGTCCACAGGGACCAGGAGGGGTTTCCAGGCCAGATGGAGTCCCTCCCATAGGACAGGCCAAGCTTTGGTATGTCCCACAATTGGATGCTCTGAACAGCTCATGGGAGAAAGGGTGTTGGTACTTACCTGACACGCCCGTTCTCTTTGAGCTGTGAAGAGCATCCAGCCCCACCCTTTTTCCATCTGGTGGGGTCCTGTTTCAGCCAACAAATTGTTAGGACATTGAGGACGAGGGTGTTTATTTCTCTCATCTTCGCCAAAACTTGGGAATGCTGGGGAGGATTCCCGTGGAGGAGGAGGAGCGTTCCACCAATTAAGCCCAGCCTAGACATGCAGAGACTGGAGCACCTCCCACTACTGGATGCTCTTCACAGCTCAAAGAGAACGGGCCTATCAGATAAGTACCAACGCCCTTTTTGTTTTGTGTTGGCTATTTTTTCATGCGAATCGTATTGGCATTTTTCATGCATTATATAGCTAATTGCTTCAATAGCGAGATGATAACTAGATGGATGGATAGAGAGGGAGGGAGGGAGGGGGTGTAGTTTGTTTGTTTATTTATATTACTGCCCAAATCCAGTCAGACTCAAGATAGTTTAAAAAAGCAGAACCTATCATCAGTTGAAACTTCTATAGGGAATTACAGAATGCAAATTGTCCTAGATACAAAACCACTAAATTGTTGTAAAATTGTGATAAACTCACAATTCCTATAGAAATGGATAGAAAAAACTCAGTTTTTGCCTTGGTCGGTTTTTGGAAAGCTATTTCCTTGGGGCCCCCAATCTAATTTCCAGATGGAGGCTCTTCATAGTTCTCTTACAAAGAAAGGTATGGTTTGACCTCAGCTTCTTGACCTCACCTTCTGTTACCTCATGTGCAAGCAGAATAAGAAACAGCTCTTCTCTGAGAAACTCCCTGCATGGATCAATTTTATTTGGAGGAGGTGATCTTGAGATATGCAGTGGAAGACATATAAAGTTTTGGAGGCTGAGCTCAGCATTTTGAATTGCTTGGTTGAATTCAAGACTCAAAACCTAGGTCTAAGATCCCAATAGACACAGGATCAAATACAATCTATTTCTTTAAATAGCAATAGCCATGGTGGCACAGTGGTTAGAATTCAGTATTGCAGGGTAATTCTGCCCACTGCCACCAGTTCAATCCTGACTGGCTTAAAGTTGACTCAGCCTTCCGTCCTTCCAAGGTGGGTAAAATGAGGACCCAGATTGTTGGGGGCAAGAGGCTGACTCTGTAAACTGCTTAAAGAGGGCTACAAAGCACTATAAAACGGCATATAACTCTAAGTGCTATTGCTATCTATGATATATCTATTATCTATCTATCTATCCATCCATCCATCATTTATTATCTAGAGCCTTAGTGGTGTAGTGGTTAGAATGCAGTATTGCAGGCTAATTCTACCAACTGCCAACAGTTCAATGCTGACCAGCTCAAGGTTGACTCAGCCATCCATCCTTCCAAGGTGGGTAAAATGAGGACCTGGATTGTTGTGGGCAAGAGGCTGACTCTGTAAACCGCTTAGAGAGGGCTATAAAGCACTGTGAAGCAGTATATAAATCCAAGGGCTATTGCTAATGTGTGGTAGGCAGTTAACCCATGTCAGTTAGTTAGACAATGAGATATGTACCAAATAATGAAGCTTTTCTACATAGTTCCCAAGGCATTCTGAACTTGGGATATAAGAGTAATCCAAGCTTGTAGTGATAAGAGAATATTAAAGATTCCTGTGTTCTTGGTAGGATATATATTACCTTTTCTAATATAAATGTATTAAGGTATGAAATTAGTTATAAAGTATTGTCAGGATACTAGTAACCATTCTGCCAAAATAGTAGATGAACTATTATAGTCTTATAATAATAGTCTTGTCAATGCTTCTAATGAGAATTGACTCCCAAACTGATGTTAGAGCATTGACCTTATCTTTTCTTTGACCCACTTTCTCTACCTCTGTTAAGAGTACTGCAATCACTGCTGAAGCAAACACCCACATTTTATGGATTATGGTACATTGGTGTGCAATTATGGTTATTGTCACCATATGAGAAACATACATTTTGCGTACATTATGAACTTCACATTCAAAATATTTTGAAGCAGCCATTGTATCTGTTCCTTGATTCAGAGAAAACCACTTTGAATTTCTTTCAAGAGATTTCTTTCAAGGGCAGAATCATCTTTGTTATTCTGTTCTGACCTTGGGAGAATGAATGAATGATGTGTTGTGTATCATGGCCGTTTTGAGCATTCTGGGTATAGGAAAGTATGGGCTGTTCTGCTTATCCAAACACGTTGCTTTAAGTGTTCAGCGACTGAAACCAACGTGCGTCCTTAGAGCATTGTTTCAAGGCTGGGACTAAATGTGCCCAGATTAGTGATGTTTGCTTTAATGGGCCAGAGATAACTCGAGCTACCATAACAGAGTGCCTTGAAATGGCAGTTGCTTTGTTCTAAGTTTGAAATGAAACATTTTGTACGAAATGCACTTTTCTTTTGTCTTAGCCCAACACTTCATGTGGCAAGTGAGAAGTGCTACCTACTTCTGGATTGACACCATGATAATAAAGGAAGGTACATTGATTTTCAGCAGCAAGTTTTAGGTGCATGTCGGATATTTTGAATCCTTTCTCATGCAATTACAACAATGTAAAATAGCAGGACAGTTTTGCTGTACTGAAGAATCTGATGTAGGAGAAGAGCAGACAGAGCCGGGGTGGGTGGGTGGAGTTAAGTGTGTCATCAGCTTGCCACAAATGGTCCTAGTTCAACCCTTCTTGAATTCTGTTGACCCTTATCTGGTATCAATTTAGTATTGAACTTTAGTTGACCAGATTCTTGTGAATAGGCTTTTGAGCATTAAATCTTTGAACTGCAATGTAATATATGGTGTTGCTGATCCTTTGCACCTCACAGTCCCCGTAAAAATTACTTCAGTAACCAAACTGCTTAGCCTTCTTTAAGGTATGGAGACCACCAACCCTTTGAAAGCATCCTTGTATTCTCCTTCAGTTTTATTTATTTTAATTAATTTATTTATTTATTTGATTTGCCAATTGTTTACAAGATAATAAGTATAAGTGTATACATAGTTGTGAATACATGAAATGGGTACATATAAGAAAAATAAAAGAAGAATAAGAGAAACAATAGGACAGGGACGGTAGGCACGTTGGTGCGCTTATGTACGCCCCCTACAGACCTCTTAGGAAAGGGTTGCGGTCAATAGTAGACAGTCTAAGGTTAAAGTTTTTGGGGTTTGGGGAAGAAACTACAGAGTCGGGTAGAGTATTCCAGACATTGACCCCTCTATTGCTGAAGTCGTATTTCCTGCAATCAAGTTTGGTGCGGTTAACTTTGAGTTTGTATCTATTGTGTGCTCTTGTGTTGTTATGGTTGAAGCTGAAGTATTCATTGACAGGTAGGACATTGCAATGTATGATTTTATATACCATGCTTAAATCAGACCGAAGGAGGCATAATTCAAGGTTTTCTAGTTCTAGAATTTCAAGTCTGGTGGCATAAGGTATTCTACAATGAGTAGAGGAGTGGAGAACTATTCTTGTGAAATATTTCTGGACTTTCTCAATTGTGCTAATATCAGATACGTAATGTGGGTTCCAGACTGATGAACTGTATTCGAGTATTGGTCTAGCAAATGTTTTGTATGCTCTGGTTAGTAGTGTGATATTACCAGAGAAAAAGCTACGTAGGATTAGGTTAACAACTCTTAATGCCTTTTTGGCTATGTAGCTGCAGTGGGCTCTAGCACTTAGATCATTAGAGGTGAGTATTCCAAGGTCCTTTACAGAGCTTGGGTCATCAACAAGATCTTGACTATTCAGCTTGTATTTTATTTTCTGATTTTTTTGCCAATATGTAAGACAGAGCATTTATTTGTTGAGATTTGAAGTTGCCATTTGTTTGACCATTCTGATACATAGTCAAGATCTTTTTGTAGGGTAGCAGTATTGTCTGTGGTATTGAACAGCTTTACATCATCAGCGAAAAGAACGCAATTGCTCTTAATATGATCACAGAGGTCATTTATGTAGAGTATGAAGAGAGTTGGTCCTAGAACACTGCCTTGGGGGACACCACTATTGACAGGTACAGAATTTGATAGGATGCTTCCAATTTTGACCATTTGTTGTCTGTTTGCCAGGAATGCTTCTATCCAGTTATGCAGTTGTCCAGAGATACCATAGGATTTTATTTTTAGGAGTAGTTTGTCGTGTACTACTGAATCAAAGGCTTTACAGAAGTCTATGTAGATTGCGTCTATTGCTTTGCCCTGGTCGAGTTGTGTCGTCCATATGTTTTTGCAGTGTAAGAGTTGCAGATTACAGGATAGTTTTTTTCTGAAACCAAATTGTTTATTGGAGAGTAGGTTGTTTGTCTCTAAGTGGAGAATGATGGATTGGTTAATAATTGATTCCATGACTTTACAGGTGACGCAGCATAAGGAGATTGGTCTGTAATTTTCAACTAGGCTTGGGTCTCCCTTTTTGAAGATGGGGATGACTGTGGCTTGTGACCAAAGGTTAGGCAAGGATCTGGCCATGAAAGATTTTTCAAAGATTATGCTTAGAGGTTTGGCTATGGCAGTGGATAGCTTTTTTAAGAAGTAGGCACATATTCCATCCGGTCCAATAGATAGAGATGGTTTTAGATTGCGTAGTGCTTTTTCAACATTGTCTTCTGTAAAATCGATATGTATTAGATCATTGTTGTTATCTGTGGTACGGCTAGGAAATACTGGGCATGATCCATTGCTGTTTACAAATACTGAGCCGAAGAATGTGTTAAAGATGTTGGCTTTAATGGTGTCGTCGTTGCAGTCTTTACCATCAGGTCCTATCAGGGGTGGGATGGACTTTGAGTCTTTTAGTTTGTTGTTTACAAAATTGTAAAAAGCACGGGTGGAATTGGTGCTTAGAAGGTTTTCCTCTTGTTTAATGTGATAATTGGTGCATTCGGTCTTTATCTGGTGGCATAAAATTTTGTATCGGCTTTTGAAATTGGCAACGTGACCAGATTTGTTTTTCCGCCAGAGTGATCTCTTTTTGGATTGAAGTTTCCTTATTGTTATGGGTAATCTGCTTTTTTGTTTTGTTTTGGGAGTTGTTGTTGGTACATATAGTTTGATGACTCTTTTGACTTCAAGTAAAAATATGTTGTAATGGTCTTCAACAGTATTGCATCCAGTGAATAGAGATTGCCAATCAAGGGATGAGAGATCGTTGTCTATAAGATCAGTTGTACCCATTGAGTGTGCATCTCTGATACAGCTTGAATATATATATGCAAAGGTGGATTTTTTTTTCTTCAAAAGAATACCATTCTACATAAATCCTATTGAAAGAGAAAAAAAAAAGTATCCCAATTCGTTTTTAGACTTTGTGTTGAGATGTATTGTCTCTTCATTGTTAGCAGACTTGGGGAAATCATAATCATGAAGTATGAGTTTTTTGTAAGTTTTCCACCATTTGTTCTAAAACTGACATCATTATAACCTATGTTTAAATCACTATTTTTTTATGTATGCATTATTTTTACTGACTATTGTATGCTGCCCTTGAGATAGGTGGCTACATGAATTTGATTAAATAAATAATAACCAGATTTCATGGGTGGTTGGGTGGAATTCATCATGCCATACTTTGGAAACCTTCTTTTTTTAAAAAAAGAAAAAAAATATCCCACCACTTAACAAGACCTTGTAAACAAAGATTAAGCACAACAGAATTGGGTGGAAATATTTTTCTTGATGAGTTAGTCAATTGCAAGGACTTGTGTCTTTGTGTAACTATTACATAATTCAGGATCTTGCTTTCCCTATAGATGTGCACCAACCAATTTCTTTTGCTTCAAATAAAATTGAACATAAAACATGACAGATTTATAGATACAACATGTGAACCTTCCAATCTCCATTCCTTCCCTACTGATAGCATCTGCACTTTGGATTTGAACATGGAGGGGTTCCATTTTATTGTGAAGGAGTTTAGGAGATTGCTGCAACATTTCTTTCTGGGCTGGCTCTCTTGCAGTCTTCAGGATGTGCATGGTTTTGTGAGCAAGATAAATTAGATCCTAAAAAGATGTCAGAAATTTTTTTTTATGTCCTTGTGAGTTTAAAGGTACCATGCTTTTTGGTTGGAAACAATTCCCACAATATGAGTGACAGTACATGGAAAAATCTAGGATCTACAAAGATACAGTAGATTCTTTCACATGGTTGACAAGTGTGAGTTAGATAAACATTTCTTATATGGCCATATGATCCTTCAGTTGGGAAAGATGTCTTTCTAACCCATAATCCCATCAATGGCTAGTGCATGTACCTAGGACTGTAACAGCTAAATCAGTCTATTTTAACTTGAGTTCTTCCATATGCATTGCATTAAAATCTATTGCTGCAAAAGTCAGTGAAGATTTTAAAACCAGAGATTAATCTGTAACCTTATAGATGTAAATGTTGGTAATATTATTGGGATATAACTCCAAACATCCAAGGATTCGTGAATAAGCTGGCAGAACTGTTTTCTGCAAAAATTCCATTAAGTTCAATGAAATTTATTCAAGAGAAAAGTGGGGCAAAATCTATGGACAGATTCTCAGTCATCCAGGTCCTAGTTGTCTCAAAAATGCTTTATTTAAAAAGGCAGCTGGACTGTTTTTCTCCTCATCCAAAAAGCTTCATCAGTTGTGACTTTTCATTTCATTGTACTTCAGTAAGATAGGTATGATTTACTGATTTAAATTAAGCACATTTTAAGGTATTTTTTTTCCATTAAATTCACCTCCCTGAGCTCAAATAATATAGTAGGATACACAAAAGGAGGGATTTATCTTGTGGAAGAAAACACAAATAACAATGGGTGAGCTTTGCAACTTCCAAGATTGACAAGTCAATTACATGAAATAAAAGCAAGCTTTTACCAGATCCTGCTTTTTAGAATAGAGCTCTCACTTTCTGTGTCTATCATCTTGAAAATAAATAGCATTCTTATGACTTGGGTATGGAGTGCCTTTGATCTATTATCTGGCTAATGTTTGCTGTTATTTTAATGTTTGCTGTTGTTTTAATGGTTTATTGTTGTCCCTTGATTGTGTCAATATGTGCCTATGTCAATGAGGAAGGATGTTCTCTTGGGAAGCCACAAACACATCTTATTCCATTATTTTTCTTAAATATACTGTATGTTGAACCCCTGGTGAAGTTGGTGGCACTAGGTGGATTATCTTTCATATGCATCTATGAGATAACGAGTAGAAACACTTTCAACTATCAACTAGCAAAGAGAAGGATTAAGGGGAGCATGATAACTGTCTTCCAGTAGTTGAGGAGTTATCACAAAGAAAAGGGGATTGATTTATTCTCCAAAGCATCCAAGACAAGAAGTAATGGGTGGACAATCATTAGAGATCCAATCTAGAATTCAGGAGAAACTTCCTGACAGTGAGAACAATTAACCAATGGATCAGTTTGTCACCAGAAGTTGTGGATGCTCCATCACTGGAGGTTTTCAAAAATAGATCTGACAACATTTAATTGAGATGGTATAAGTAGTTCTGCCTTTGAGCAGAGAGTTGAACTAGAAAATCTCTAAAGTCAGTTCCAGCCTTATGATTCTATGTTCTAATTCTGTAGTTAATCTGCCCATAGTTTAATTCAGTTTAAAAACAAATCAGGAAAACGGAAATCTCCTATCAAAATGCCTGTTCATGAAGTCACTGTTGGGCTGCTTACCCTTTGGGTATTGATAGTTGGCCAACTGCTTTAGAAATTGATCATCTTGTTGCTGATAAACAGGGATTAACAATCACCTGGGTGTGCTATTTCTTTGAGCAGCTGCTTTTGACAAGCAAGAGAGACTACATTTCAGGCTGTTTATTGGGGTAAAGAAGGATTGCTCTGCTTTACTCACTTCAGATAATTTTGAATACAGTTGGAGAAGTGTGCTCCAGTATTTTACGAGCTGCCAAAAAAGAGAAGCAGTATTCCCACATGAATACTCTTATATGAGTATTTATACTTATATAAATATCTATAAATATAATGAGTATTTATACTCTTATAGTATAAATTTATGAGAAGCAATATTCCAGTATTTAAGGGGCTACTACACAGAAAAGGGGGATCAACTTATTCTGCAAAGAACCAGAGGGCAGGACAAGAAGCAATGGATGGAAACTAATCAAGGAGAGAAGCAACCTTGAACTAAGGAGAAACTTCCTAACAATGAGGACAATTAACCAATGGAAGGTCTTTCCTTCAGAAGTTGTGTGTGTCCCATCACTGGAGGCTTTTAAGAAACGACTGGGCAGTCGTTGTCTGAAATGGTATAGGGTCTCCTGCTTGAGCAGGGGGTTGGACTAGAAGACCTCCAAGGTCCCTTCCAGCTCCATTATCATTGATGGATTGATATACCCACTAATTCAACATTCTTCTGCTTTTCCTGTGTCTAACATTGTCAGATACATCTTCAATGTGGAAGAAGCTGTTTTTAGATGCTGTTCTCCAAAAGTTAACATTTAAATGTGGTCTGCCTGGTTTGTCACCAGCACACCCAACACATATTGTAGTGAGGCAATTGCCCAACAGTGTCAATGTATATTTATAGATCTGCGCAGGAAGCCAAACACAGAAAGATGATTAGTAAGTTGCATCGTGCCAGTTAGTTCTCATTATCTGTATAGGGAAAAAGAAAACAGCTCAATATCAAACTTAACTATTCCTAGAACAAGAGGCAGATGGCAAACAATTTGGACCAGTCAGCCTGTTTCTTAACACAAGCGGGAGAAGAAGAAAAACCCACACAAATGAAACACATGATTCTGAACAAAACTAATTCTGAACAAAAACATTTATTTGGCAAAAGAAAAAAGCTAGAGTAAAATTCAAATTAATGCAAGATAGTAGAAGTAAGGAAGGACTGGCGCTCCCAGATTTTGAGTTATACTATCAAGCCGCAGCGAGTACCTGGATCAACGATTGGATTAACCTAGAGGACAAAATACTGACAATAGAAGGCTTTGATTTACAGACTGGCTGGCATGCGTTTCTCTGGGATGGAAAAAATAAAACCCATAGTTACTTTCAAAGACACTGGATAAGGGACACTTTGTTATATATATGGGAAAGAATTAAAAGAAACCATTATGTGAAAACACATCTCTGGCTATCTCCAATGGAGGCACTAGTACAGGTGAAACTCGAAAAATTAGAATATCATGCAAAAGTTCATTTTTTTCAGTAATGCAACTTAAAAGGTGAACCTAATATATGAGAAAGTCTCATTACATGCAAAGCAAGATAGTTCAAGCCATGATTTGTCATCATTGAGATGATTATGGCTTATAGCTCATGAAAACCCCAAATCCACAATCTCAGAAAATTAGAATATTACATGTAATCAATAAAACAAGGATGGTACATAGAACAATATCGGACCACTGAAAAGTATAAGCATGCATATGTACTCAGTACTTGGTTTGGGCCCCTTTTGCAGCAATAAATGCCTCAATGCGGCATGGCATGAAAGCTATCAGCCTGTGGCAGTGCTGAGGTGTTATGGAAGACCAGGATGCTTCAACAGCAGCCTTCAGCTCTTCTGCATTGTTCGGTCTCATGTCTCTCATTTTTCTCTTGGCAATGCCCCATAGATTCGCTATGGGGTTCAGGGCAGGCGAGTTTGCTGGCCAATCAAGCACAGTAATCCCACGGTCATTGAACTGGGTTTTGGTGCTTTTGGCAGTGTGGGCAAGTGCCAAGTCCTGCTGGAAAATGAAGGCAGCATCCCCATAAAGGTCGTCTGTGGAAGGAAGCATGAAGCGCTCCAAAATCTCCTGGTAGACGGCTGCATTGACCCTGGATTTAATGAAGCACAGTGGATCAACACCAGCAGATGACATGGCTCCCCAAATCAACACAGACTGTGGAAACTTCACACTGGACTTCAAGTATCTCGCAGTGTGTGCCTCTCCATTCTTCCTCCAGACTCTGGGTCCTTGGTTTCCAAATGAGATGCAAAAGTTGCTCTCATCAGAAAAGAGGACTTTGGACCACTGAGCAACAGACCAGTTCTGTTTTTTTTTAGCCCAGGTAAGACGCTTCTGATGTTGTTTGTTGTTCAGGAGCGGCTTGACAAGAGGAATACGATATTTGAAGCCCATGTCCAGGATCCGTGTGTGTGTGGTGGCTCTTGATGCACTTTGGGAACATCCAACTTCTTTTGCAATTACCTTTTGAGGCTTTCCCTCCTTATGGAGGGTGTCAATGATGGTTTTCTGCACAACTGTCAGGTCAGCAGTCTTTCCCATGATTGTGATTCCTACTGAACCTGACAGAGACACCATTTAAAGGCTCAGGAACCCTTTGCAGGTGTTATGGCTTAATTAGCTGATAAGAGTAGGACACTTTGAACCTAGAATATTGAACCTTTTCCCAATATTCTAATTTTCTGAGATTGTGGATTTGGGGTTTTCATGAGCTGTAAGCCACAATCATCTCAATTATGACAAATCACGGCTTGAACTATCTTGCTTTGCCGGTAATTAGTCTATCTCATATATTAGTTTCACCTTTTAGGTTGCATTATTGAAATAAATGAACTTTTGCATGATATTCTAATTTTTCGAGTTTCACCTGTATATCCCAACATTATGGATCTGAACAAAACAATAAAAGACAAAGAATTAATAACAGATGAAGGCGACTTGAAAACACAGTTACAATTAAAAACACAGGGAATTGAAATTGGGTGGTGGCCGTATGCTCAAATTCAAACAAAACACAAAAAAAGACAAGGAACAATTTGGATTTTATAATACAGACCAGGAATTAGACAAAATTTTACAAGGAAGTGAAAAAAAGATGATTACCAAAATGTACAATTGTTTATTGAAATTCAAAATGGAAGAGGAAATGGTTAAGGAGAGCATGATAACATGGGCTAAAAATTGTGGCCACAATATTGAATTAGAACAATAGGAACGAATTTGGCGAACTAACTATAAATTAATGTTATCAGTCTCCTATAAAGAAAATATTTATAAAATGTTCTATCACTGGCTCCTCCCACCAGCGAGACTTGCTAGGATATTCCCTAATATGTCACCCAAATGTTGGAAGTGTAACTTTAGCCAGGGAATGCGTTTTCACATGTGGTGGACTTGTCCTAAAGCCCAAAAATACTGGTCTAAGATACAGACATGGTTAGAAGAGATGACAAAACTAAAGATTAAATTCAACCCAGAGACCTTTCTACTTGGAATGACAGAACTGACATGGAACAAAAAACACCAGCATCTGATATCACATATCATTACAGCGGCAAGGATAATCTTTGCCCAAAACTAGAAATCATCAATGATACCCACGGACCTGGCAATAACTAATAAAATCCACCAATGTGCAGAAATGGTTAGACTAATCATGTTACTAAAAAATAAGAAAGAGGGGGAGTTTTTTACAATTTGGAATATATGGTACAAATGGTTGCATAAAAAGGAAGTAAAAGTGTCTAGTGAAACTGATTAAACAAATAAGGGAAAATGGAAATAAGGATAAATGTGTGTGTGTGTGTGTGTATATATATGTATAGTAATATAATTAAATAAATATTGTATTATAATAGTAATGATAACATAACAAAAAGTAAGGATTTAAGAAATAAGTTATAGATTTACTTGTAACAAATGACTTTAATTGACACTAATAGAAATGTACACTACTATGAAAACGTTGCAAAAATGTGAGAACATGTTTCTCTTTTTTAAAATATATTCTTTTTCAAAAAAAACTTTCAATAAACATTATTAAAAAAAGAAACACATGAATTTACTGTGAAATATTTTTTTTTCTGGCTTGTGTAGTTGGCATGCAACTCATCAGAATGCAGACTAACAGGGTGGGAAAGCATCTTGGGGGTCATCTAGTCCAACCCCCTGCTCAAGCAGGAGACCCTATACCATTCTGGACAATGGCTGTCCAATTCCTTCTTGAAAACCTCTAGTGATGAAGCGTCCACAACTTTTGAAGGCAAGCCGTTCCCCTGATTGTTTTCACGGTCAGAAAACTTCTCCTAACTTCTAGGTTGGTGCTCTCCTTCCTAAATTTCCATCCATTGTTTCCTATCCTGCCTTCAGGTGCTTTGGAGGATAGATTGATCCTCTGTTCTCTGTGGCCTCCCCTCAAATGTTGGAAGACTGCTATCACATCACCCCCTAGTCCTTCTCTTCATTAGACTAGACATACCCAGTTCCTGCAACCATTCATTGTTTGCTTGAGTCTCTAGCCCTCTAGTCATCCTTGTTGCTCTTATCTGCACAATTGTGTCAACAATTCTCAGCAATAAGCAGTTGTGTTCCTTCTTGGAGTGTAGATTTCGGAAGATGGCATCAAAAGTATCTCTTCAATTTTCAGCCAGCAGAATGTGGACAAACTATTGATGGATATCAATTATGAGGAGAATGACACACTTTTACAACAATAGCTTTAGGTATCAGTGAATTTCTCGTTTTAGTTTGCAAACCTAGTTACAATCTATAAAAATCACATAATTTGAAGCCCAGGTAGTTAAATGATTAGATTTCCTCTTGTGAGATTCCCCGAGGGTTAAAATTCTTATTAATAATAATGTTTTTATTGAAATATGTTTTAGAATAAAGATCATACAAATTTAAAGAAAGAACAAATAAAGAAAAGTGGTAGTTAAAGAAATAAAAAAGAAAAGAGATAAGAAGGAAAAAGAAAAAGAATCATAAAGAAGCAATTTCTGCTTTTTTATAGCAGCTATGAATGCATTTATATTTTACCTTCTCCCTCTGAGGATACATCACAATTCCTTTTTTTGCCATATTTTACACTTTTTCTAATAATCAAACTCATAAATCACAAGTTCTTTTCCTCCCCTATTCTTCAGGAAAAATTCCACCAGGCTTGATAAAATGACCCTTCATCTTTTCCACCTTTTCAGCACAGACTTGCAGTTCCTTTATACATGCTAGAAAGTTTTTCTCATGTCATATGCCAATGGCACATTATTTTATTAACAAATTCTCTTTTACATTGTAACATCAGAGTCTCAAGTTTTTTTGACAAGCGTCTTTCAAAATTCGAACAGTGTGGTCTGTAATATTCTTTATTTTCTTCACACAGAAAAACCCTTAATTTTACAAGCTTAATTGGGAGGAAAGTTGTTTCTGTGGCATTGAGCTGTCCATCAAATGCAAAGCCATGTAGCTGATGTTATTTGTTTCATTTGTGGTAATTTATATCACTTGGATAATTGATGCCATTAGTGCAATTATAGAAATGAGGTTAAGGTCATTGACTGAGATGGGCAGCCATAGAAACTGAACAAACAAACAAACAAACAAACAAACCAGAAATGACAGCAATTGTGTCAATAATTACACAAACGGCATACATTGACCCAAAGAAAATCAGCTTGTTCAATTTGCATTGGAAACAACATAATTTTCTTTGTTGGTGTGAACTAAAATGTTGTTTGAGCATAGACCATAGATAAGGAGACCCTAGACCATTTCAGACAGTCTCTTCTTTAAAACCTCCAGTGATGGAGCACCCACAACTTCTGAAGGGAAGCCGTTCCACTGGTTAATTGTCCTCCCTGTTAGGAAGTTCCTTCTTCATTCCAGGTTGCTTCTCTCCTTCCTCAGTTTCCATCTATGGCATCTTGTCCTGCATTCGGGTACTTTGGAGAATAGGTTGACCTCCTCTTCTTTGTGGCTGACCTTCAAATATTGGAAGATGCTATCACATCCCCACTCCTCCTTCATTTCACTAGACTAGACATATCCAGTTCCTGCAGCTGATTCTGTTGCTGGTTTGCAGAAACCAACTGCTTGATCCAAAGCCCTCTGAATGAAAGATCTATATAAAACAGTAGTAGCATTTAGATTTATATAGCGCTTCATGGTGCTTCATAGCCCTCTCTAAATGGTTTAAAGAGTCAGCATATGCCCCCGCCCCCACAACAATCTGGGTCCTCATTTTACCCACCTTGGAAGGATGGAAGGCTGAGTCAACCTTGAGCTGGTCAGGATGGAACTGCTGCATGCAGTATTCCAAATAATAACAAGACTCATCATATTTGAATCTGACCCAGCCTAGCAGATACGAATTTACAACATTTATCAAACCTTTAACTGCATGTCATGAGAACTCAGCCTATCTGTACTATAAAAACTGGAAACATCTTTAATAGTTACTGCTTTTCAGTTGCAACTCTCAGACCTTTGAACTGTCTATGGTTTTAAATAATTCTACATCTGGCAGGCAAAGATATGTTTTATTTCAAAATGACTTTTGACTTCTAAGCTTATTTTGCTGTAGGCAATTTGAACAGATGTGGTTTTTGGTTTTTTTATAAAAAAAATGGTATATTGATTTACAGGCTTTTATGTTTAATGAAAAGTTTGCATTTGATCTTGGTAGCTACCTAAGCTGTGGAGAAGGTAAGCAGGAAATGGAAATGTATTGAATTAATTAATAAAACAAACTTTAGCTTACAGTTTGTTTTTGGACAAGCTGTGCAGAGGATGTGGGGTTCAAAGTGATTGGATAAACTTCCTAGTGGGGTTTTCTGCGGTTGCAAACTGCAATTTTCAGAATTTGGGGGGAAGATACCTTCATCCTAGTGGCCTTCAATCAAACTGTATCAATAATACACAAAATATAGAATTATTATTACTCCATCTTATAAATTAATTCCATCCCTCTACTTTCCTCTACGAGACTATTCTTCTTCTCTTCAGTACCGATGTTATCCAGGCTGAAACACTTGGCAACCCCTGAAATATTTTTTTTTTAAAGCACAAACTGCACTAGATGAAACATGGCCCTCAAAAGATAACTTCAGAATTGTTATCAGCAGACTCCACACCTTGAGACCAGGCACAAGGAGACACAAGGATGAGCAGTTTAAGAAAAGCATTGAATCTGAATGTCTTTTAGTGGCTATATTATCTTAAGTTTCACATGCCAGACCTTAAATCTATAAATAAAAATGATCTGGCCTCTGCATCTCTGTGTAAAATCTGATACTTAATAGCTCATAATAATTACATGGTAAATGAGTGGTTAAGTTTGGGTGTATGTGTGTTTGGATATCTATCTGTCGGTCGGTCTGCCTGCCTATCTATCTCTATCATCTTATCTCTATCTACTGTATCTATTTTTCTATCATATCTCTATCATCTATCATCTATCTCATCTATCTATCTATCTATCTATCTATCTATCTATCTATCATTTCATCTATCTTTTGGAGATTGACTGCAGGACATGTCTTCCATATCATCAGGAGTTCATCATGCCCATTTAGGCACACAGAAGAAGATTGATAATCTATCATTTTTGTTTTGCTTTTACATTCTTACACGGATTGAATGGATCTTCTTTTGTTTTGGGAGCCCCTTTTGAAAATCAGTCACATAAGCCTTCCTTAGCAACAGCAGCACCACATGGAAATAGAAGGAGCAGAAATGCCCTTTCATCTGGCCTCCTTTAAAACCTCTAAACAATCATTAAAATCCTTCACCTCTTTGGTTTTCCTTACTTCTACACGTTTACAAGCCTCTTCTGCACTCGGGATTACTACATCCATTTTAAGCAACCAGATAAGGGCTCTTCTTTAATTCTCCTTCTGAGTAATTACTTCAGTAGATATAATCTGTGTTAAAGGGAGTAAAGTACACAATAATTAAAGCAGTGGAGCCTGTTGCACCCTCATGAACAACTGGAGCATAGCAGCTTTTAGGACTCTAAGAAGGAGAAATCTGATTATTTATGAGCGTGTCTTGTAAGATGATGGATCTTGTAAGATGATACTTACAAGGGTGTCTTGTAAGATGATGCTTTCTGATTGGCAGCTGACCTAGGAAGCAAGTGGACTTTAGTCAGGCAAATAGGGCTCCTTTCATTCCTAGATCAATGCATCAATTACATGCTTTCATCCCTACCGCCTCTCATAAGACAACCATCCATGGAATAAATCATTATTCCAATTGTTTTCCCACTTTTACCTATTTTTAAAACTATTATTTCATTTGCTTTTGTTCATTTGTCCCTTCCTTCCTTCCTTCCTTCCTTCCTTCCTTCCTTCTTTCCTTCCACTTTGAGGAACATATTTTTTGGGGGGAAACACCCCACCATATTTGTAGCAACTTTCTCACAATACTTTCAGAGGACACTAATACTTTCAGATTTTTTAAAAAAATGAATATTAAAAAGTTGATGTGATAAAGAATGGTAATATGACAAAAGAAAAGGAGGGGGGAAGATAACTTGATTTGTCATAAGAAGACGAATAGATTATTAGAATTATTATATCGAATTGCTACGACATAAAATTGAAAGGGAAAAAAAACCACCATGCAATTTCTATGGGCAAATTCTCTACCGTTACCATGAATGATTTATTTAATACAATATTTGGAAGATGTCAAAAAACATCAGCATTTTGTATTTAAATTAATTTTCTCACTCATACTGGACTTTTAGTAAATGTTCAGTTGTGTTTAAAAGGTAACCTGTGGATCACTTTTATTTGTACCTTATTATAGGTTGTCCTTGTCCTACAACAGTGTCAGGATTCCAGCACTTACCCCAGTTAAATCATGAGTCTCAAGCCAAACTTCCAAAACTTCAAAAGGATTTATTGGGCGTTAACATGTCGGCATTGCCTGGGTGCAGCTGACTCTGAGGCACATCATTCATTGTCAACCTTGACCCTGGTTTCCCCCCCCACACCCAGGTGTATCATAATTCATATTCTCCAATGAGACATGTCCATAGCCAAGAGTCATCAATCATGCTCTCCAGTTAGATTTTAGCTCAGCAGAAACTTCAGTCACCTAGTTACTATCTCTGAAAAACTGCCAAACTCCTCTTGCAAACTACTTTCCCCCCTCCTTTTCTGTTTGCAACTCTAAAAAGACCATAGAAATATTTTATGAGTTGACATACAGTTCATTTAGTGACCTGTTTACAGCGGCACCACAAAACAGAGACTTATGATCATTTTCTACATCCATTACAGCATCTATCACATGACTTACATTTGGATGCTTGGCAACATTTTGACCTGCAAAGGCAATGAGGAAGTAACAACCCTGTTACTAACTTAACAACCACAGTGATTCACTTAACAATTGAAATGAAAGGTTGTAAAATGAGGCCAAATTCGTGTAGAACTGTCTCACTTAACAACAGAAATGGCCTCAATTGGGGTTTGTTAGTCGAGGACTGTTTGTTTTAAAGGGACACAAGAATGGCAAGGGTTGATCAATGGACCAGATCTTGCATTTGACACTAGTAAAAAAGATATGCAGAATTAGCATAAAGTTTGTTGAAAGTTTTATTTGTCCAAAGATATGAGGGAAGAGTGAAAGAGACACCGGGAGCATTTTATTTATCTTTGTTTCCTTCTTTATTACCTTATTTTATTACTTTTTTGTTTTATAGTGCTTTGTAATCAAGTTTTCTGGGTAATGTACAATGAAGCGAAAAATATAAAATAAACAATGGCAATAAAGCCATAGATAAAACCAGCAACAGAAACTTTTTTTAAAAAAAATGGGCATGCATAATAACATAACCAGTCAAATCAATGGCAAGCATACAATGTACAAACATTTGAAATATGAAACTGTTTCTGAATTGTCTCAGAAAAGACGGACTTTAGTGATTCCAGAGAGACTGCAATCTAGACTTTTTATCAGTATTTCTGGGAAGGATCTTCCTCAGACCAAGGTTTCCATCACTGAACATGGTCTTTGTGTAAGTAGGAGAAAAGCAGGCAGAAGTGGGGAGCAGAGTGAAATGCACCATCAGTTTAGAGTTGTTTGTGTTTCCACAATCCCTCCAAGTCAAATCCTTTATGAATTCCATGGACCCTTATCTGGTGCCAGTTTAGGGTTGGACTTTAATTGACCGGATTCTTGCTTGAAAAAAAAATCTTCTGGGTTGCAGTCTTACAAATGGTTCTGATTCTTTGTCTTTCAAGCCACTCAATTCATCTTCTGTAACAGGATCTCTGGAAAGGGTGTTAGAAGTTCTCCTTACAATCCAGGATAGTAAATTTGGGATACACACTGTGAAACATGCGTGGGACACTAAGGAAGAGCAGCCGTGGTTAGCTTTTAAATGGGATATTTCAAGAAAATTGAGCACCAGTGTCGTGCTGTACCTGTGGTTAGGGTGATTGAGTTTGAAGATGGCTGAGAAAACCAAGGCTTAGCCTAATCTCAGCCCTAAAATTCACTAGGTGTTCTTCAGCTGATCCTACAGACTCATTGTGAGGACAAAATAAACGGAAATAAGTAGCAATAGTACTTAGACTTATATACCACTTCACAGTGCCTTTACAGCCTTCTCTAAGTGGTTTACAGAGTCAGCCTCTTGCCCCCAACAATCTGAGTCCTCATTTTACCCACCTTGGAAGGACAGAAAGCTGAGTCAACCTTGATATACAAAATTAACAGATAATCAGAGTTGGAAAGGACCTTGTAGGTCATCTAGTCCAACTCCCCATCCAAGCGGGAGACTCTACACCATTTCTGATAAATGGCAGTCCAATCTCTTCTTGAGAGTCTCAAGTGATGGTGCTCCCACAACTTCCGAGGGCAACTTCTGTTCCATTGGTTGATTGTTCTCACTGTCAGAAAGTTTCTCCTTATTTCCAAGTTAAATCTCTCCTTGTTCAGTTTCCATCCATTATTCCTTGTCTGGCCTACAGGTGCTTTAGAAAATAGCTTGACTCTTTACTCCCTGTGGCAGCCCCTCAAATATTGGAAGACCTCTACCATGTCTCCCCTGGTCCTTCTCTTCACAACACTAGCCAAGCCCAGTTCCTACAACCGTTCATTGTATGTTTTAGCCTCCAGTCCCCTAATCATCCTGGTTGCTCTTCTCTGTACTTTTTCTAGAGCCTCAACATCTTTTTTATAATGTGGTGAACAACACTGGATGCAGTACTCTAGGTGTGGTCTTACTAAGGCTTTATAGAGTGGTATTAGTACTTCCCTTGATCTTGATTGTATCCCTCTGTTAATACAACTTAGGATTGCATTAGCTTCTTTGGCTGCTGCTGCACACTGCTGGCTCCTATTTAGCTGGTTGTCCACTAAGACTCCAAGCTCCCTCTCATAGTTACTGCTATTGAGCCTGGTTTACCCAGACTATATGTGTACTTTTGGTTTTTCTTGCCTAAGTGTAGGACTTTACTTTTCTCTACATTGAATTTCACTTTGTTAGCTACAGACCAGTGTTCTAGTCTGTCAAGATCCATTTGGATCTTGAGCCTATCTTCTTGGGTGTTAGCTATTCCTGCCAGCATAGTATCATATATAAACTGACTTGGATAGCCAGGATAGACAAATAGAATAGGATAGGATGGGATGGGATGGGGCTGGGCAGAATTAGAGTAGGGTAGAGTAGAGTAGAGTAGAGTAGAGTAGAGTAGAGTAGAGTAAAATAGAATAGAATAGAATAGAATAGAACAGAACAGAATTAAAGTAGAATAGAGTTGAGTTGAGTTGAGTAGAGCAGAGCAGAGCAGAGCAGAGCAGAGCAGAGCAGAGCAGAGCAGAGCAGAACAGAACAGAACAGAACAGAACAGAATAGAATAGAATTCTTTATTGGCATAATTATTTCTTCTGTCAGAGCAACTCTCCTATATCTAATAATCTTCCATAATTCGGATTTCCCAAAATGCTTTTATCTGAAGCTCCTGGGAATTGAAGCTGGGGCCTTTCTGTCTGTTTAAAGATGAGCTGTGCCTCTTTTTCCCTCCCCCAATCCTGTTCTGGTTATCTCAATATTAGGATGAGGATAATCTGTGACAAGATGAGTCAAAATCCTCCAGAATGATCATGCAATGAGGATTTATTATTGTTTTTTTTTCTGTGAAGAAAAGGAAACTGTATGTTCAGCCATGGAAGACATCTGCCAGATTCACCCCCCCCTTTTTTTTTTTTTTGTATTTTGTTTTGCAAAATGAGAGACAAACTTTTAAAAAAGCACAGGTTTGGAAGAGGAAATAAACCAACATAACCAATTGGGATGAAAAAGGAATTTGGAAATTTAAGTTCAGTATACATATCTATATATAAATTTCTAGGTTTCATCTGGGTGGCTGGTTGGGGTGTGTTTGGCCTGGAGGTATCAAGGGGGAGGGTCTAGCTTCCTAATAAACGATAGCCGACCATTCACCTGAAGCCAAGCCGCACTAAAAGCCCCCAATACACGAAACACAATGTTGCCAGCCAATCAAGACAAAAAAAGCCACAAAACAGACAGAAGATACTAGAAGCACCAATCAAGCAGAACAGACCAATGAACACAGACCAAGACTCCCAACCAATCAGGATGAAGAAAAAAACATTCTGGCACAGCAGTAGGCTAGCCCCAAATTTAAAACAGAAACGGCTGTGAAAGCCTGACACACACAACGAAGAAGAACACAATACACAAGCCTGATGATGGCAGATGAGATTCTGCTGAAATGTCACTACAACTTTAAAAACACAATTATAAAGATGTGGGAAAATACCCAAATAAAGCTGAATACCATACATATAAATACTCACAAAAACTTAAGAAAACAAATGTGTGTGTGTGTGTGTATCAATCTGTTGGGAGAAGAAGTTCCATTAAAACTAATAGCCCATTAAACCCAAATTTAGACAATTAATATTATTTGCATAAATTTACCTCATTTATATAACAGATTATCTATTTTAAATCATCATTTTTTTAAGTTGATGTGAATGATGAATATGCCAAGCATGCAAGTGATATGATTGAGATTCCTTTCAAAACAATGGTCTTCATTCTTTGGGCGTGAAGCCCAACCCCAATTTTGCATTTGAATGGAATGTGATTTGAAAGTTAAAATAAAAATAAATAAATATCCGAATCGCATGTGGTTGGAATAACTTTCATATAAATAAAGATAATCTGTAAGGAGAAACTTTGTCACTTTTATCAAGAAATGAAGAGCAGATTTGAATAAATTTGAAGATCACAATGTTGAATTGGGCCTCATAAAACCAGTAATAAATAAGTAAATGAACACTGAGAGAAGAGAATATTAATAACTCAGGGTTGAAGGGTTCCTGGTGCTCTCTGAGCTTGGTGGTTTTCTTTCAGATGTTTTATGACCCAGTTAGGTAGCAGCATTAGTGCTACTTGTTACTGATATAGGTAGGTGCACAGATGACTTTACCTAGTTGGGTAATGAAATGTCTGCAAGAAAACCAACAAGCTCAGAGAGCAACAGTGACCCCACCAATAAATAAATGCATCCTTCCATTTTTGATGTTCTCAAAGCTCTTTGTCTATGGAGAATCTCAGTCATCCAGGTCATGGTTGCCTCAAAGGTGTTTTTTTTTTTTTTTTCTAAAAGGAACTGGACTTTCTTGTTTCTCCTTGAAGACATTTTGCTTCTCATCCAAGAAGTTTCTTCAGTTCTGAACTGAGATGAGAAGCAAAACGTCTTCAAGGAAAAACAAGAAAGTCCAGTTGCCTTTTGAAAAAAAACACCTTTTGGGGTCTCAAAGCTCTTTCTTATTTCAGTGTCTTAGCCATAGCCATTTCCCCCTTTCAGTTATTATGTTTGATTCAAGCAAAGATATATTTTACTTTCATGGTTTTTTTTTTTCCCCAGTGGGAAACCTACTGAAGACAGTTAGCCAAAGGAATTGACTCATTTTTAAAGATTTTAAAATAATCTTGCATCAATTGGTATGCACTGGGGCAAAATGCCAGCAATTAGGTTAAAATATCAGCAGGATTCGTTATAATTTATTAAATCCATTTGCTAAGTCTCTTCAAAACTTTCAACTAAAAAACAAAGACAAGATCAGACTGATGGGTTATATTATATATTATAGTTCTATGAACTATTGTATGAAGTCAAAGTTCTTTCCATCAGTCAAAAGTCAGCCTCTCTTCGACTGGTATTGCTGAGAGTTATGGGCCAAATTGCCCCAAATCATTTCTAATATTTATAAAGTGGTGGATGGTCTTTTTATTGTCACTGCCTATCACTGCCTATGTATTCCTGGCCCTGTTTCTGCATCAGTTCCACACAAGGCTTTCATTCTGAGCTCACAATTGATGTTCACAATTGATGCTCCTGAATCCCAGGCTCTCTTTTACAGTGCAATCTTCAAGTACAGGGAGGGAAATGTAGTTTAAAGCCATCAAATAGACAAAGGCAGAAGTGAAAGAAATATACTAATGGCTGGCCATTGATTACACTTCCTTCCGCATCTGTTCTGAGAAGATCTCCTCATCTTATTGGGGGGGAAATCTATTTTCAACATTCGGCTTCTTTGGGTGGATTCAGATCTATTACTATTGTTGTTGTGGTTGATGATATTTATTTATTCAATTGGCCCGGCTGTCCATCTGTACGAGGGACTCTGAGCAGGATTATAAAGTTATAAAGAAAATAAGAACAATTGCAATAATGCAAAAGTTAGAATACAGAAACAGCCAAAAATGAATCATGAACCACAGTCAGTAAAAATCTGTAGAGATTCTCAGTCCTCGAAGTCATGGTTGTCCCAAAGGTGCTTTTTCAAGAGGCAACTGGACTTTCTTGTTTTTTCTTTGAAGATGTTTCTCTTCTCATCCAAGAAGCTGCTTCAACTCAGCAGCTTCAAAGGTTGTCTTCAAAGAAGACTCCTGACAAAAGCTCCTTTGGGACATAGTCAACAACATATCCAAGATGCGGTTCCTGCACTCATCGAGGCCTCTGGCTTGGGCACAGAGCCAGGACTTTAAGGAGTTGTGAAAAGTCATCAGGCTTGGGGACATCCTGATCTCCATGTGGAGAATGTCCATAGAGGAGAAAGGACATGTTGTTAGCATTCCAGGGAATCTCCATTCTGATCAGTAACTCCGAGACAAGCATAATCTCAAAAGTACCTTTATTAGAATAGCACCTGGCACATCTGTGGAATATCGAAACTAAAAGTTTCCCGGTCTTCCCACAATGTCCCAACCTACAAACCATCCCCTTTTCACTCATCATCACATCACATGAACCAATCCCAAAGTAAGTTCCTTTTCTTCCTACGCCACATTCTACGACCTTGAACTAACAAAAGAATTCTATTTTATCTACTAAGAGCTACTCAATTAAAATCACCCCCTCCCACTTTTTCAAGCTATGTGGAAGTGATGAATTAGGATTCCAAAGCTGACACATGTCTTGTAGATCCCACCAACTGGCCTTCATTAGCCAACAGGAACCAAATCATGCCCATGCTCTTTGACTGGCTTGGACGGTTGGAAACATCAATGGAGACTGTCCTGCAAGGAAGGTTGTCCCCTCAGGTAACTCAGTCCCAAGCTATAAAAAGCTTTAATGGTGACAACTAGCACCTTGAATTGAGCTTGGAAGTACACTTGCAACTTCTGAAGCTTATGGAATAGAGGCGTTACATGTGTTGAAAAACTGGCAGCACTTACTACCATATGCTGCCTCATTCTGCCCCAGTTGAAATGCCTGAATGTTGTTCAGGTCCAGCCCCAGGTAGATCACAATGTAGTGGTCCAGATGTGAGGTTATGAGGACATGAGAGACCGTGAGCAAGGCCTCCTCATCCCAGGAATGGGTGCAAATGGCACACAACCCAAAAGTGTGCAAAAGTCATCCTGGCCCCAGTTGCCAACTGTTCATTGAACATGAACTGTGAGTCCAGGAGGGATCAGATCTCCAGATTGAGCAGCAGGACCATGACTGAGGCCATGCCACCACCATGGTCCAGACAGTCCAAGCACTTGAAGGCAAACAGTCTTTGCTGGGTTTTGCTGAAGCCCGTGGAGCCCCAACCAGGCCCGCTACTACTTCCAAGCTCTGGGACAGGACATCCACTGCATCACTCAAATGGCTTGGGGGTTGGTGTTATAAATCTCAGTGTCAGGATTCTGGCAGTTCCCCATTTAAATCATGAGTCTCGAGCCAAACTTCCAAAACTTCAAAAGGATTTATTGGGATTTAACATGCTGGCACTGCCTGGGTGTAGCAAACTCTGAGACACATCATTCATTGTCATCCTTGACCCTGGTTTTCCCCCACCCCCTGGGTGTATCGTAATTCATATTCTCCAATGGGACACATCCATAGCCAAGAGTCGTCAATCATGCTCCCCAGTTAGAATTTTGCACAGCAGAAAACTTCGGTCCCCTAGTTACTATCTTTGAAAACATTTGTGTAATGCAATTTTGGTTTTCCAAGCTGCCGCACTACTCCCCCCTCCCTTTCTGTTGGCAACTCTAAAAAGACCATAGAAATATTTTATGAGTTGACACAGCATGTTGGTGATCCATCATCCCAAACCATTAGGTCACCCATGGCTTCCTTTTGGGAGAGGTGAAAGGACTGATTTCTTAGACCAAAATAGGGGCTGCAGATTGGATCTTCCCCCTCCTGTCAACACAGACTGCAACTAGTCCTGGATGAGGGAGGAGCACAGAGATGCTTAGTGTGGTATTATTATTTAGCAGGATATCTTTGCTTTTTGCAATAAGGAAAACTGCCCTACCATAAATGGAAACGCCATTCCACCTTTGAAAAAAAAATTTTTTTTAAATATTTTCTTTATTTTAATCAGATGATTCTCGTCTGAGCAACTTTTTATGAGACATCGCTGTGCTTGGCATTGGGAGTTTTAGAAATGTTGCCAGATTATCCAGTTTACTAATTCTGACTTGGCATTTTTGAGTCAATCAGTTTGCTTTGGCTGTGTCTGTTTATCAATAGTTGCAAAGTAGGCTGCAGCCAGTTTAAGCTTCCCTTGATTAATAAAGTTTTTCTTCTCTGCTCCACTGGGGGTGTTTTCAATTATTACAAAAATAACATCGCTATTGCCAGCCCAGGTAGAAAGTTGACCTAGATAGCCAAAGTATGCAGGTTAGTTTTTGAGTCCATCTGACCTTGCAGAGTGTGTTTCAACTGTAAGCATTTCTACAAGATATTTGGAAGAGCCCTGGTTCTTCTTTAAGTTATGAGACGGATTGAAAGGAAAGGTGGTGTGCACTGCCCCAAGAAGCTTTTTTTTTTTTTTTTAATTAACTTGTTTTGCAAAATGATCTCAGATGAGGAGGAATTTGAATGCAGCTATTTTCCAATGCATGATAAAAATTCATAAGTATAGTCCCGTCTCTACATGCATAAAGCTCTTTGTTTAATGATATATTTTGTGAACCGGAAACCCTTGAAAGAACATAGTTTGTTTGGTTTTTGGAAAACATTTAAATGTGCAGATAAATAACTTAGGTAGACATAATCTTACCAATTCATCGGTCAATAAACATGCATGGTAATGAAATGTTATGTATTTCGGGGTTTTGGCAACTTATTTTTGAGTGAGAACCAAGACTGTGTGAAAGGAAGTGCAATGTATTTATTTATAACCATATAATTAGCAGTAACATCTTACTTGGAAGCAAAGTAAGAAGGAACTGCGTGGATTAAGGATGACAAGGGAAGATGATAATGCAGGAGCAGAGCTGAACTCAGAGGAGACTGTAATTCTGTGACATCCACAGACACTTACAGAGAGCAGGGAGTGGTCCTTAAATCCAGGTTGTTAAGGTATTGGAGATTTAATAGCTGACCAACTGCTGTAAGGATGCTGATGCAATGAGGATGAATCAGCATGGTTATTGCCGCTTTAAGACTGAGGGTGGGTCCCACAGGGTTTTACCACTTTAGTCACATGACACAACCTTGTCAACATGAGTTTGACACCCCAGTCTAGAACTCTATGGTCCTTCCAAACTCTATTATAGCGATAGCACTTAAGACTTGTATACCGCTTCACAGTGCTTTACAGCCCTCTCTAAGCAGTTGATACAGAGTCAGCCTCTTGCCCCCAACCATCTGGGTCCTCATTTTACCCACCTGGGAAGGATGGAAGGCAGAGTCAACCTGTAGCCTGGTAGGATTTGAACTGCTGAATTGTAGGCAACTGGCTGCAGCAGAAGTAGCTTGCAGTACTGCATTCTCACCACTGCGCCACCGAGGCTCTTATTATGCTGCATTCTGTAACTTCCTGCTTAAGCAGGAGACCCTACACCATTTCAGTCAAATGGATGTCCAGGCTCTTCTTAGAAGCCTCCAGTGATGGAGCACCCACAACTTCTGAAGGCAACTTCTGTTTAAACTGGCTAATTGTTTTTGCTTTCTGAAAATTTCTCCTTAGTTCCAGGTTGCTCCTCTCCTTGATTGGTTTCCACCCGCTGCTTCTTGTCCTGCCTTCAGGTGCCTTGGAGAATAGGTTGACCCCCTCTTCTTTGGGGCAGCTCCTCAAATATTGGAAGAGTGCTATCGTATCACCCCTAGCCCTTCTTTTCACTAGATTAGATATAACCAATTCATCCAACCGTTCTTCATACATTTTAGCCTCTATCCCCCTAATGATCTTAGATAGTAAATCAAGCAAAGATAAGCTTGCTGTGAATTCTTCCCTCTGCTAGCTTTGTTACCTGGATAGTTTGCCATTATTTTTCTTTGTGGTTTTCTTATACCTTGACACAGAATTGTGATCTTGAGGGTTCAGTTAATCAACCTCCCTGTATCATTTTAAGGATCTTTCTGATGGAGAATGTGAGTGTTTTAGTGTTGGTAATGGTTGGCGTGGCATATAAGCCCAGTAAATCAATAAAACAAAAATATTTTTTTTTAAAAAAAGAATATTTATTTCAAAGAATACTCTTTGAAAGAATATCATGTTCTTATGTACAGTTTCAGAGCCCATTATAGGATGACATGCTAGATACATACTAGAAATAATGATCTTGTAGTAAGAGTTATCTCATTAAAAATTTCTACCTATTTTTCGAAGCCTACTTCAGCTTTTGGCTGGTATGGTGGCACAGGGCTCAGAATGCAGTTCTGCAGGCTAATTCACTGCCCACTGTCAGGAGTTCAATCCTGACCAGCTCAAGGCTATAAGTCTAAGGGATGTTGCTCTAATATTTGGCACAATCCTTCAGAATCCTTTGGCTGAAATCAGGCTGCTTCTTATCTCTGGTAATGCTCTAGTACTTTTGTGTATCTTTTCAAAATTTGAAGTGAGAGTCTACTGTTTATGATTAGAAAGCCATGAAACTGCAGAAATGAGAGATCTCAATAGCCCCTGTGTTTGTGTCCTCCATGGCCTGTGTGTGATGATAAAATTTGTACCAATAGAGAATATTTGTAGCTCAAGGTTGAGCTGTGGGGCCCTTGGTGCTCTTGGAGCTTGGTTCTTGAAGAGATTTCATTACCAAACTTGGTAACATCATCATGACAATGTTATCTCATTGGGTAATGAAACACAACAAGTTGCAGAAGGGACATTTAGTATAATGGTACAAAATGGAATGTTATTAATTTCTTCATTTTTCTTATTTTTGTGGTAAGTCACAGTGTATTATGCAATTATCTTTCACTTCCAATTATCCTTTACTTTGCCTGCTTCTTTGAATTTAGTATTACTCTTCCTCCCTGCCTGCCAACTAAAATATGCGGAGAAATAAACACATCTTTATGCAAATATGCAAAAAATGCATATCAAATCTTTTAAAGTAACTCCCCTGGTTCAACTCCTTGGATGTGATGCTAATTGTAGTTGAGGCCAGGAAAACTACAAGATTCCCACCCCACCCTGGCACTTGTACATATATGCACATACATGCACACACTGACATACCACACTTTAACTTGCCATTTTTGTTTAACAGCAACAGCCTAAAAAGTCTAAAATGCTCCTAATAAAGATTTTTTGCGATTTAGCAAGTAGCCCATTCATGCTTTTTTATCAAATAATGTCATTTTACTCACATCTGCACTGGCTCACTTTCCCCCCTTGCCCTTATATTCACTTATAACCTTGAATTGGTTTTCATTACTCTCCTCCCAATAGATCTTTGTGTGTGTGTGTGTGTGGTTCTCTTAGTACCCTTGGAATTTACGAGCCCCAAATTGTATGTCCAAGTAGAGCTTTGCTCTTTTAATAACCTAATCCATCCATCTTTTTTTTCCCTCTCAGCTCTCTTCCAATTTTAGTTCTCCCCCTCCCTCCTTCCTTTCCTCCTCCTTCCTCTGTGCTCTCTGCCTCAGTTGTTGCTTTAAGGCCAATGCAGCTTGTGTAAATGCCAAGAGGTGGCCTTTGGTTCTGGCCATGGCAGTCCCAGCCAGCTTTGCAAAGGTGGCTCTTTCTTCCGCTCTCCTCCATACTTATCCCTTAGCACCAAATAACTTCTCCCAAACCTCCAGGTGCATTTCAGAGCAGGGAAGGCTGCATTTGGCATGCTGCTACCAGCAGGCGGTTTTGTGAAGACTCTGCAAGAGAACATTATTTATTTTTATTTATTTATTTTGTCAATTGCTTACAAGATAATAGGTATAAGTAAAAACATAGTTATGAATACATGGATACATATAAGAGAAAAAAAAGAAACAATAGGACAGGGACAGTAGGCATGTTGGTGCGCTAATGCATGCCCCCTACAGACCTCTTAGGAAAGGGGTGAGGTCAGTAGTAGACAGTCTAAGGTTAAAGTTTTTGGGGTTTGGGGAAGAAACCACAGTCAGGTAGAGTATTCCAGACATTGACCCCTCTGTTGCTGAAGTCATATTTCCTGCAATCAAGTTTGGTGCGATTAACCTTGAGTTTGTATCTATTGTGTGCTCTTGTGTGATTATGGTTGAAGCTGAAGTATTCATTGACAGGTAGGACATTGCAATGTATGATTTCATATACTATACTTAGATCGGACCGAAGGAGGCGTAGTTTTAGGTTTTCTAGGTCTAGAATTTTGAGTCTGGTGGCATAAGGTATTCTGCAACGAGTAGAGGAGTGGAGAACTCCTCACTGTTCACACCGTGCTTTGCATTCTGTAGGGCCACCCACTGCATGCCAAGGCATGTGCCCCATTACTGCATTCCCATAATTAATATTGCTTCCAGTTTGGTCCTTTGGAGCAAAATGCCCGAGGACGGAGCTGCTCTTTCATTTTGCTTTATGGACAGCTTTTTACCTGCTGTTCTTTGAAAAACTGCTGATCCATCAAACTACACATAAGTCACACACGCCTCCACACAGCTTAGCAACACTCCTGTGTCTGCTTCTGCCTCACCAAGGAACATAATGAGCAGGCTTGAGTTGGTTGGGCCCGAGTTGTAGTAGTGGAACAATTAATTTTGTTTTTATTTCAGCTCTGTCTACGTGAGGCTAGCGGTTGATTTGTCTGCGCTTGATCTGCTGCTGATTAAAAAAAATACCCAGGCGTAGGTGTGGGTTGTGCTTCTTGTTTGCAATGCCAGGTTTTGTGTGGGAGGGCACTTGCCATGATATCTTTCCTCTGTTCTCGGAGGAGTCGTGAAAACTTGAAATCATGGCAATGCTTTAGAGAAAGGCAAATTCTGCCTGCTGTTTGGGGGCTGGGAAAAGAGTTTTTGCAGCCAATGAACCAGGGAGATAATGGGGTACCTTGCACGGGTGTATTCCAACAGGGAGTAAACAATCGGCTGCAATGCTTTTGTTTTAACTGTTGTCTCGAGCAGAAGACAAATTTCAAGTCTTTCTTTGCTTATTCCAACTCTACAATATTATGACGTTGCTCAGAATCAAGTAAGAAAGTGACGCTTTTTCTCTGGCTTAAAAATGTCTCAAATATATAAGCAAGATTTCCCAAGTTCAGTACTTTAACTGCTATAATTCTCAACCAACGTGAACAAAGGTTGGAATTATGGAGGGTGAAGGCAACCTGATCTGGAAATCACACTGGTCAAAAGAGAACTAAATGGAGAAAGAATGAACTTCCTTTCTCCTAATACCCAAGTTGGAAGGGACCTTGGAGGTCATCTAGTCCACCCCCCTGCTCAAGCAGGATAATATTAGATAATATTATTAGGAAATGGTGTTTCCTCTCATCTTTCTTTCCTTGAAGCAAATTTGTTTTAGCCAAAGCGCCCCCCCCATTTCTGAATTCCAGAACCGAACAGCATTTTGATGTCCTCGTTTATTATCTTACAACGCCTTCTGGGGACAACCCTGGCTGACCATTTCATTTTGGAGACACCTGTCAAGGATCCTGGCTTTGGACAGTTTTGTGGTGCTGATCACACAAGGCTTATTCATCTCTTTGGAAGATAAATATGGATTTCAGATGGGCGATGCCCGAACGATGCATTTCCTTAACAAATGCCACAGCCATTTTATGTTTTTGCCGATTTGATGCTCAGTTTCATTTCACGATGCAAATTAAGATAGAAATACCACAATATACCCCGTGTAAAGTAGACGTTAATTGTTAGATTATGATACTCGGTCTCCAGTACTTGATGGCTTAATATTTTCAGTGAACTGTGATACCCCCAACCAGAAAACAAAATGAGAAAGAAAAGTCCACTCCCCCCCAAAAAAAAATAGGAATAAGAGTGAAAAGGAAGCAAAGGGGCTTTTTTTTCAAGAGGCAACTGGACTTCCTGTGTTTTTCCTTGAAGACATTTCATTTCTCATCCAAGAAGCTTCTTCAGTTCTGACTGAATGGTGGGGAATGGTGGGGAATGGAATGCATTCATCTTCCATTCCTTTCCCTCCAGTCAGAACTGAAGAAGTTTCTTGGATGAGAAGAGAAACGTCTTCAAGAAAAACCAAAGAAAGTCCAGTTGCCTCTTGAAAAAGCATCTTTGGGACAACCATGACCTGGATGGCGGAGAATCTCCATAGACCAGGGGTCCCCAAACTTGGCAACTTGAAGCCTTATGGACTTCAACACCCAGAATTCTCCAGCTGGGCTGGCTGGAGAATTCTGGGCGTTGAAGTCCACAAGGCTTCAAGTTGCCAAGTTTGGAGACCTCTGCCATAGACAGCGAAAAGGAACCAATCAGATTTTTTTATGAAAATCTAAGGGCAAAAACTTTGTCCTGTGAATTTACTGGTAGTTTATTAGTAATGACTCCTAGGAGTGCTACACATTTTTGTTCAATTGTTGCAATTTGCCAGGTATAATCATTGTATTGCACACATTTTGTACTTAATCATTGTTAGACCTATTATCATCTTTTTATCATAGCTATCTAGACTTAGTTCTCAATGATCTTAATGTTTTAGCTGCTATTAAATCAGCATTTTGGTTTCTCAATAGCTTAACTTTCAGTAACGTAGGATTGCTTTTTAGCTAAGTCATTTTTCATAATTCTAGTTCTTTTAAGTATCCTAGTATTTCATAATATTTTAGTCCACATTCTTTCAGTCTATTTTATTTAGGAAGACTTATGCTGCTTTTCTAAACTCTAAAACCATTATCATGAAACTACATTTAAATCTTCCTACTGACTAGAATAAAAGTTATTTCATAATGCTTTGAACAGATCAGAAACCTAACAGCTTAAATTACACTAAATTGATTTAATTATTATTTCTTCTCTTCGGATCTATTTTCTTCTGCATATACACTACAGCATAAGCAGAAAAGCTAATTCCGTTTATTGGAATGTAATTTACAGAACTGTTGTACAAGAGTGGAAAACTACACGTAAATCAGCAGAAGATTTTCTTAATACTTTTTGAAAATTAGGACCAAGTGGCAAGTAGAGGAAAAACAAGCAAATGAAAAGCAATACAAAAGTGGAATTAACATGGGATTTGTATGGAATCACCAAGGCGGGATATTATTTATCAGAATAAGAGATGACTCTTCTTGTTCACAAACCTTACAAATCTTGGAGTCCTATAGCAAGATACCAAATTGTCGTATTGTCAATTTTGAAATGCTTGATGTGAAAAGTAATTTTTTGGTCTCTTCCACTGACCATAAAATGTGTCTTCCTTTCATCTATTTAGCCATGTAAGGAAACAGTGCAGATTGCATTCCAACAGCTACAGGAACCTAGAGTCTTCTTTCTTTCTTTCTTTCTTTCTTTCTTTCTTTCTTTCTTTCTTTCTTTCTTTCTTTCTTTCTTTCTTTCTTTCTTTCTTTCTTTCTTTCTTTCTTTCTTTCTTTCTTTCTACTAATGTTGTTATACCTCCACTGAGTCAGGTAGATTAGATGTTGGCTAAAACTAATCTTTCAAAAAAAGTCATGTTGTCATTGTGTCTTCCTGAAATGCAAACTGAGGCTCAGTAGGCATCTCCAGTAAGAGAGTTTCAAAATTTCCCAAGGTTTATTTATTTATTATTTTAATTTCTTACCACTGTATTTTCAACTATTTGGAGTTCACTGAATTAATAAATAAGTCATTTTATGTAATAACACTTCATGGAATTTCAAAACCGGTGGCTGCATTTAAGTTTTTCTTGTAAATGAAAATGTTATAAGCTGTGGTGGTGCAGTGGTTGTCATCTGTCCTATATCTATATTTCCTATTTCTTAACTTAATACATTCCTCAAAGTAAGTGTGAAGTTTTGTTATGTTACACCTTTCTGTAAAAAAGGGGGGAGGAAGTAAAGTCTTTTTTTCTTTCTCTTTGTTTTCCTCCTACCTAACAAATAGTGGTTGATAAGCAGGTCCCCCAAAAGAATGAATTTTGTATCAGAAGCAGGGTTTTATTTTCAAAGTTTCCAGTATGGATCTCAATTCTATTGGGTCCTCTTAGGAGGTTGGTCTGTGGCCTTAAGAAACATTGTTTTATGCATTGCGTCTGCAAAGGGTAACATTTTGCACCTATATTATACACACAATCATACACATGCAAACATTTCTGAATCTGTGCTTTCATCCAGAAACTTGGTCAGAAGGCTTCTTTGTGTGATAAACACAGCAATTAAACTTCAGAGGTCCTTGACCCTAGACACTGTGCTGATATTTAATGTAGACTTTGCCTTCAGGTTTTAAAGAGTGATCAAAATCACTTATTATGTTATTTTCTTTTTTCACGCTTAAGAACAGCTATGTGTAATTTGAAGAAAGTCATGATATTTTGCAGAAGCATGTCAAGGGTACCCACAAAAGTAAAGCTATCATTCCGCCACCTTCCACCCAATAGTGAAGGAAATATATGGAGAGAGTGAATGACTACAGAGACAACTTCTAAAAGGCTTTCAGGAAAATTGGATGATATTCCATTACACACCAACAAGCAGGATCCTGCTAGCTTGGAAGTTGATGGTAATAATCAATTAGTTCCAGTTGGAAAAGTTTGGGAAAAGCTGAATAAGGGTATAAACCACAGATAGTTCTAGAAGATATTTCTGAGTAATTGTGGATGTATTTCAAATGGAGATAAACTGACCATTTGTCTATGAGGCTTCAGTTTAGATTCCTAAGGTCAACAAGATGCTGGACTTGATGGCTACACTGGATTATTTTGGTTAATGAACAATTAACAAATATTATCATTAATGAATCAGTGCGATTGTATGGAGGGAACTGCTCATTATTTCAATCTCAAAAGAAAACCCCCTCTTATGTAGGTGATATTTTATTTGAGATGAAATCATCATGCTGATGCTAAAATTAAGTCAATGAAATAATACTGTTGTATCACTCACCATAAATGATCTTTGAAAAGAAAATTTCTCTTATTTGACAGCATGTTATATGTGACAGTAGACACTAAACAACAATCACTGAAAAAATAAATCCCTTAAACCTTTCCTTCTTAACTACCAAATCTGGTGGTACCAAATCTTCACATTTAAAATAAATGTATTGAGTTAGACCTTCACTTGTAAATGTAAATTCAATATTATTCACATGTACAGTAAACAAATTTTGTTGTTCTTTTTCTTCAACTATTCCTTCAAGAAGTATTTTAAATAGAAGGGAGGATTTTCCATTCATGTGTGTTTCCTAATAAAACCTCATTTTCAGTTATAATGAACGTCTGTAAGGATTCATGGAAAAAGACTTGGGGGAAAAAATGAAACTTTGATGTTATATATGTTGATTACGCACACAAATGGAAGGACTCTTTCTTTCCTACAATGGATGAATGGTTGCAGAAGCCTATGGAGTTCACAGAAATTCGCAAATTGACAGCTTTGATCAAAGAAAAAACTACTTTTGTTTCTACTTGGAAAGCACTTCTGGACTTTGTGCTTGAGGTGGGACAAAAATGAAACTCTGATTTTGGGTTTTACCGATTCAATAGGTTTGTTGTCATAGAAATGGCTAGTATATATTATTATGTAAAAAGTTGAAGTTTGATGCTATTATCTTATTCGACTACACCAAAGGAAGATGGAAGTCAATGCCTTCTCTTCCCCTCCCCCCCCATTGTTAAACAGATCAGCATTAGAACAAGGGTTGAGGGACACACTCAGTTTCTGCCCATTAGATGGCTGAGAATGGTTGAAGCAAGAAGGCTGATGAAGCGAGAAGGCTGATGAACTTTAATCAAGGCATTTGTCTGAGTATTTGGAACATTTAACTCAAGTAATAAGTGCCTCAGTCTGCTAGCATTGGAACTCAATGTTTATTTCTTCCTTCCAAAACTCTGCTAGCTCTAAGTAAAGTTATCTTGCTCTCAGTAGAACTCATTTTCTAAATTCTACTTAGAAGAACTTACCACATCTTCCAGATGTTTGCGCTGACAAAGTTTTCATGTTGAAAGGTAGAAGAGCGGACAGAACATGAGTGGAAGCTGGAAATCAAAGCCAGGGTGAATGAAGAGTTATTGGGCCTCAAAAACTCGGTGTTGAATTTTCATTTGTGGATATGCTGCTTCTGTTTCTGCTCATAATCATTTATACAGTATATATATGTATATATGTATATATGTATATATGTATATATGTATATATGTATATGTATGTATATATATATATATATATATATATATATATATATATATATATATATATATCTGCTAACTGATTCTTCTGTTGCTACATATCTGATGTTCTATCTCCTTGTGATCTCCAGAAATCACTTCCAAATGCATTATTCATGCATCTTCAGAAGTCAATCTCACTGACTTTGTTGAAGCTCACTCCTAGTTCTTAATTATCTCTGTCCATATGGTAGTTTTCGGCTTAATACATTTAATAAGAAAGTAATTTTAAAGCAGGGAATCAGGGGTGTCAACGTATGCCAAGAGAAGGATTTGTGTCCATGGGCTGTGCCTCTTTACACATAAAGAAGGAAAGCCAAAATCTGTGTGACTGACGTTGGATCCTTTGCAACCTGGAGCAAAGATGGAATGCTCATAGAAGACCGGTTGGATTTCAGAGAAGAGATAATTAGTTGGCACAGCCAAGGAAGGTGCCCTTGCTGAATAGAAGGAATTTAACATATAATCTTGATTGATAGATATCTGAAGATAGACCTTGAGAAAGTTCAGTTCCACCATCATGCTTAACCCAAACTTTCTCTTGTTATTTTGATCACATGCAAAGGCATTATGAGATAGCCTAGTATTAATTGCTTGTTGTTGTTCAGTCACTAAATTGTATCTGACTCTTCATGACCCCATAAAGACCACAGAATGCCAGGCCCACCCTCTCCTCCACTGTCTCCTGGAGTTTGCTCAAATCCATGTCCACTGCATCAATGATGCTATCTCATCATCTCATTATCTGCCTCCATCTTCTCCTTTTTGCCTTCCTTCTTTCCTGACATCGGGATTTTTTTTCCAATGAGTGCTCTTTTCTCATTTGGTGGTCTAAGCATTTGAGCCTCAGCTTCAATATCTGTCCTTCCAAAGAACAATAATGAATTAATTGCTACTATATTTTATTATCTTTGGGCATTTGGGAACAAAAGCAGCATCTGTAATGGCTGTTGTTTTCAAAGTCATCTCTCAGCACAATACAAACCTTCTTTTGTAGGAGAAGGAAAGGCGGAGCCTGAGGGTGGAGTCAAGAGAGGAATCAGCTTAAAGTCATTATGTTCCCACCAGCATCCAAGACCAACCTCTTTTGAATTGTCTCGACTCCTTATCTAGCACCAAATTAATGCTGGCCTTTAATTGACTAGATTCTTGTCTTGTATAGGAGGCATGAGCAATAAATTGTGGAACCCTCATTCTTCATGCCCAACGTTTCATTTCTACTGACTTTTAAATCACGTATTATTTCATTGTTAAGGTTTTAGAGATGTCCTGGATATTGGAGGACCTTTTCCTTATTGTGTGAAGGCCATAGATTTGTTATGACAAATATACACAGGCCAAGCAGACAGGGCTTTGATGGTTAAAGTTGTCTAAAGAAGAAGCAAGCTAAATAAAGGTGACCAATTCAACTGAGAAGCCGACGTGCATCAATTGATGCGTGATTCAATCAGTCCATAGGTTTATGATCCACAGGAAAGAGGGTTGTGTGAAGTCTGATTTCCTCTCCTCTCCCTTTCCCTCTTAGAAATATTATAGCTAAACTGATGGCATTTCACACACACACACACACACACACACACACACACACTTATTCTTTGTGTTTCTTTTTCATTAAAACACTTCCACTAAGTCAGAGTTTCTCAGCAAGCATCAGAGAAGCAGCCTAAAGAAAGAAAGAAAGAAAGAAAGAAAGAAAGAAAGAAAGAAAGAAAGAAAGAAAGAAAGAAAGAAAGAAAGAAAGAAAGAAACTCTTCAAAAAACCTTGGTCCATCCTCCCCACTCAGGAACTTCAGGCTGAAACACTACATAAAGTGCAAAGGAACAAAATCCCCTCTTGTGGGTAAACTCTGTCACAAAAGTTTGCTTTTTTAAAATGCATAACTGAAAGCTTCAGGCTAGGAGACCTGCCAGCTGTTCACACATTTTTGCAGGTGTGATATTATCGGCCACCTGCTGCTGTTTTTCAGGGAACTTCAGCTAGATGCTCATTACACTAACCCACATTTGATAGCTGGCTGGTCATTTTTTTTTTTAATAAAGTTTTATTTGAGTTCTCTCTTCCATCTGAGACTTGAGGTCCTTTCCCCAAATTCAGTCTTTTTTTTTTTTTTTGAAAGTTTTATTTGGGTTTTCACACACACAAAATACAAGTAAAACATCTTTTTTGAAAATAGCATGGTCCCGGGTTGAATTTCTTTATACAGACACAAAATTTCATGTTCCTTTTTGTATTCTATTCCATATCTTATACTATTTTACATTTTCTATATAGTTTTTCCCCTCTTTTAATTTTCTCAATTTTATTTTGATTATCTCATCTCAATTCAAATCATTATATTTATACTTTTGTCTGTTCTGTTTCAATTTCATATTGTCTTTTCTCATTAAACAAATTTTCTCCTGTAGTTACTAATTGGAGTATGACACCTTTATATCTTTTAATTACATCCATTCAACTCTTATTTAAACTTCAATATATACCTTAAGTTTATGACCTTCAATATAATACATAATACATAACTTCCAATCGAATTCTGCTTGGTACATTCTTATAATACACACTAAGAAAGATTGTAAATATATGTAATTATAAACCCTCATTCCATTCCAGTTCAGTTCTATCATTAATAATCATTAAAATCTTGACATCTTTAACACTTCTTTTCAATTAAATATCATACTTCCTTAAAAACACATATAATCTCCATAATTAATTTTTCCCTTATTTCTCTTGACATATGTTTTATAAATCATTAAATATACCCTTTGTTACATTTATTTATTGACAAGCATTCCACTAAATTATTATAGCTATTTTATCAGACATTTTAATCATACATTGTTTCATATTTTCTAAAATTATTTCTGCTTCTAATATAACCATACTATCTTATGTACCTTTGCAGAATCCCTTTTTCCATTAAGTTTTCACCCATTATCTCTAAATAGGCCCTGTTTCTCTATATTTTTCTTCTGTCCTTTATAACTTCTTTTCCTTTCTTTCTTCCCTCTCATCTTCTCCCTCTCCTTTTTACCCCCTTGTCTCTCTAGTTCTAATTCTCTCTTCTGCATTTCCCTCTTCTGTTGCTTTCTGATTTTATACTTATTTTTCACTCTATTTTTTTTTGAAGTTGTTTTTCCCAATCTTAAACTTTCCATTCTCTTTCCCCCCTTTCTTTTTTTCCCCCCACCTAAGATTACTTGTTCATTAAAGGTGGCTTCTTCTTTGTCGCAATCTTCTTGTTCTGCAGGCATTTCTTGTTGTTTCTCATAATTCCAAATCTCCATTTCTAAAAACTGAAATATGAAGCCAAAAGAACCTCTCCCTTCTTGTGCATCTTCTTTGTACTTTTTAAGTTCCATTTTCAGTTCTTCTAAAAGTGGAGCTATTTTAAACAGTTTTAAACAACCACCCTATTGATTTTAGTCATTTAAAACAATAACCAAGAATCCAGAAATCATCAAGTAATCCAGATAGTCTGGAGTTATATCTTCTTATTTCTTTTTCGACTTTCTCTTCCTGGGGTTTTTGTTGTGATATTTCAGTTAGAATGTATCTTTTGGAAGTCTTGTTGAGATTTTGCTGCAAGTTCTTTTTTAATTCCAGGCAGTGTCCTCCCTTCCAAATCCTACCCTTTTATTCTTTTTCTCTCCTTTCCTGTTTTCAAAAGCTTTTAATTATCCCTTTGACTTTTTATTTTCAGCATTAAATGCCTATTGATGTCAAAGTGGATTTTTTCCAATTTCTTGCTTAAGTCTCTTAGCTGTCAGTATAGGAAAAGGAGAAAACCAAATCTTTTCCTTTTCTCTCTCCTTCGCAGCTTAAAAATCTTCTTAGGGAACAATGTTATTGTTTTTTAACAGTTTCAATTCCAGGGTACCTTATTTGTTGCTTTTGCTGTTTGACCCGGTCAACCAAAACTTTCTCTTCTTATCTTCCTCCTGCACATTCTTTTCCGGTCGAGTTCTTCTTTGTGGTGGCCATTTCTGACCACCACTGCAACCGCCTTCGGGAAAGGGAGTAATGGCCAGCTGGGGAGGAGAGATGCGGCTCTCCTCAACCCTGCTGGCAGTCTCCCCCCTTTTCACCACCTCTACGGGATGGTTTAGCCCCGAAACCAACCAGCTTGGGGCACTCCAGCGGCGCGCACAGATTGAAGCCTCGCAGAGACAAGGTTTCGGTCTGTCGCTGAAGAAGCTCAAACCGGAAGAGCTGGCTGGTCATCTATGAAAAAAATAGTCCTCATTTGGTTTTTCATCTGACCTTGATTGATGCCATTTCCCATGAAAGTAGAACTGTCCACGCAGATGTGCCGAGTCTTGGCCATGTCAGGACTGGCTGCCACTCATCTGATCTTTTCAAAAATCTTGACAAAAGAGCAGCTGCCTCATTTATACTAGTTCAGCTGCCAAAGTAAAACTTTGTTCTAACAGAGGAGACCTTAAAAAAATAAAGAATGGTAAATGAATGTAGGAATTTATTAGTCCTCGTTAGAGACACAGGAGACATCTTTTACTCAAAAATCCTTGAGGAATTCCTTCTGTAAATCTCTTCAAATCCCACCTGGCTGCATCTCCTTGATGGGGCCCATGGTGATTTTCCAATATTAATTTAACTCAAATTTCAAATTTGCTTAGAGTGATGTGGTGGGAATCCAGTGGCTCAGAGGGAACAACTTCAGCAATCTCACATATTGGGTTTTATATTTTATAAGTAATGAGAGGTGTGCGTGGAATGTAGTTTGGATTCCAAGAAGGGAGGGAACACATTCCAGAGGCCCAAGAGATGGCAAAGTGTAGATAGAGTAGAATAGAATACAGTAGAGTAGAATAGAGTAGAATAGAGTAGAGTAGCGTAGGGTAGCATAGGGTAACATAGCATAGCATAGAGTAGCATCGAGTAGGGTAGTGTACAGCAGAGTAGAGTAGTGTACCATAGAGTAGCATACCATAGAGTAGAATAGAAGAGCCCAAAGCATATATTCCAGTAGAGAGAAGTTGCTTGAAGATGGGCTCCAGCAAGAGTCCAAAAACTCAGAAGAGTAAACCTCTGGTCTTGGTGACTGACCCAGATTCAGTCTTGTAAAGTTTAGATAATTTGGTTTGGAAGAGGTTAAGATGGCTCCTCTCTAGCAATTTAAGAAACTAACAGAACAACAGAGTTTGAATGGACCTGGGAGGTCCAACCCCCTGAACAAGCAGGAGATCCTACACCGTTATAGACAAATGACTATCTAATTACTTCTTTAAAAAAAACCCAAGGACCTGCAAGCCATTCCACTGGTTAATCATTCTCCCTGTCAAGAAATTTCTCCTTAGTTCCAGGTTGCTTCTCTCTTTGATGAGTTTCCATCCATTGTTTCTTGTCCTGCCTTCAGGAGCTTTGGAGAATAGGTAGAATCCTTCTTCTTTGTGAGTCTCAGAATCTATATTTATAGATGCATATAGTTTGCTTTAGGTTGGCAAGATTTCTGTCTGTACATGTGGAACAATAAAGACAAGTGCTTAGAAGAATCTCAGTCTTTCTTGGGGTTTTTCTTGGAGTCTGACGAAGGAAAGGAAATGACCAGGGAAGAGCAAATTCTGATGGAGTCAACCTATCTTTAGACCTGTATCAGGCTAGGGTACATTCAAGTAAATATGCCTGGATGAACTGTAAAGCTGTGAATCTTGGTCTTCCTGTAAGCCACCACAATGTGACCACCATTAAGCACACCTCCATAAATAAATAAACGGAAGAATTTTCTTGAATGAGAATGTTTTCAAGGGGGGAAAAAACCAAGAAAGTCCAGTTATCTTTTCAAAAAGAGGTGTCTAACAACAAGACAAAATTTGAAGATTTAAAATGATTCTGAAGCCATGGAAAAGGTTTACAGGACAACTTTAATGAAAATTCTCAAAATGAGAGCCTTCACTTGTCCATCAGTCAACCTAAGGAGATTGTGTGTCCTGTCTCCATTTTGCCTTTCAAACGCCTCTCTTCTTGTCTCCAAGGTCACCTGCTTGTGAGCATCTAGTGACAGCAGTGATAATAAATAGGTGATAGTTTCTTTGAAAGCAGCTTGCAGCAGATTGAAACTCTGGTAATGGATGGTAACCTATAAATCTGAAAAAAAAAAATGGCTTGCTTCTTTGGCTAAGAAATTCAAGGACGTTTGTGGGAACAAAGGCCAAAAAGCTTGTTTTTTTTCTTTTAAAACAATGGTAGGCTTGAATAGATTGCCAGTTTATTAGTGTCAAAAGGCATACATTTCCATACAGTTTTTTTTTAAAAGACTATGCTTATAAATCATGTCTCTCTCCTCTTATTTAATAGTCACTTCTATAAATCCTGTGACAGGTGAACAGTAAAATCAACAAGGTGCTGAAATTTCATAGGTGTATTTTGACTAATGGTGCTACTCCTTATCAAATATTTGATGGCCTTATGGCTCCTTTATTTCAGTCATATCAGGATCTGGCAATAATTATTTGGTTGACTACTGCTTAATGTGTAGGCCCTGCTGAGGTAATTACAGAGGAAAAAGAAAAGTCCAGGTGGAAATTTAAAATGCTACCTTCTTTTTGACTGTACCACCATTTAAATGGTATACTAGCTCTCTGAGATGGATTAAATGGATTTTCTTTTCTGTAACAAAACAAATAAATAAATACTAAAAACTATATAAATTCAAAGTAATGGATACCCCACAAAGCCACCTCAACTCATAACGATGTCCATTTAGGCATTTCTGAATTAAATTAGGGAAATTTGGTTACAATTTATTTATTTTCAAGCAGTCCTCCATCAGTTTTCTGAGCTATCTGCCTGCTTGGTGACAAATGTTGCATGAATAAATGTTTTTGGAATTGTTGTAAAATGATTGGCAGAGAGGGAAGGATAAATAATATTTTATGAATTTGATAAGGACACAATGTGTTAATTGTTCTTACTGACAAGAAATTTCTCCTTAATTCTAGGTTGAATCTCTCCTTGTTCAGTTTCCACCCATTATTTCTTGTCTTGTTTTCTAGTGCTCTGGAAAATAAGTTGACCCCCTCTTCTTTGTGGTAACCCCTCAAATACTGGAACACTGCTATCATATCACTTCTAGTCCTTCTTTTCATAGACTAGATATACCCAATTCTGGTCCTTGGTGCTCTCTGAGCTTGCTTCTTTTCGTGCAGACATTTCCTTACCCTCACTAGGCAACATCATCAGTGCTAGTCAATTCCTTCATATATTTTAGCCTAATCATCTTGGTTGCTCTTCTCTGTACACTTTCTAGGATTTCAGCCTTTTTTTTTTTTTTTTTGTATCACGATGACCAGAACTGGATGCAATGTTCCAAACGTGGCTTCACTAGGGCGGTGTAGTACTGTCACTGCTTGTGATTTTTTTTAAATTTGTCAATTGCTTACAAGATAATAGGTATAAGTAAAAACGTAGCTATGAATACATGGATACATATAAGAAAAATAAAAAAATAAAATAAAATAAACAATAGGACAGGGACGGTAGGCATGTTGGTGTGCTTATGCATGCCCCCTACAGACCTCTTAGGAAAGGGGTGAGGTCAATAGTAGACAGTCTAAGGTTAAAGTTTTTGGGGTTTGGGGCAAAAAAGCCACAGAGTCAGGTAGATTATTTCAGACATTGACCACTCTGTTGCTGAAGTCGTATTTCCTGCAATCAAGTTTGGTGTAATTAACCTTGAGTTTGTATCTATTGTTTGCTGTTGTGTTGTTATGGTTGAAGCTGAAGTATTGTAATATTACCAGAGAAAAAGCTATGTAAGATTAGGTTAACAACTCTTAATGCCTTTTTGGCTATGTAGTTACAGTGGGCTCTAGCATTTAAGTCGTTTGAGATGAGTACTCCAAGATCCTTGACAGAGTTTGGATCATCAACAAGGTCTTGACTATTCAGCTTGTATTTTATTTTCTGATTTTTTTTGCCAATATGTAAGACAGAGCATTTATTTGTTGAGATTTGAAGTTGCCATTTGTTTGACCATTCTGATACATAGTCAAGATCTTTTTGTAGGGTAGCAGTATTGTCTGTGGTATTGAACAGCTTTACATCATCAGCAAAAAGAACGCAATTGCTCTTAATATGATCACAGAGGTCATTTATGTAGAGTATGAAGAGAGTTGGTCCTAGAACACTGCCTTGGGGGACACCACTGTTGATAGGTACAGAATTTGATAGGATGCTCCCAATTTTGACCATTTGTTGTCTGTTTGACATGAATGCTTCTATCCAGTTATGCAGGTGTCCAGAGATACCGTAAGATTTTAGTTTTAGGAGTAGTTTTTCGTGTACCACTGAATCAAAGGCTTTACTTTATCTTGATGCTATCCCTCTGTTGATGCAGCCTAGGACTGCGTTGGCTTTTTTGGTGGCTGCAGCACGCTGTTGGTCTCGAATGCATTCATCTGCTCTGCTGACCAGGATGCTTCCTGCTTTGTTAATCTTCAGAATGCAAAAAAAAAAAAAAAAAACAACAACCAATAAAGTTGTTGTTTAGACCATCCATTTAGATCAGCCAGCCAGCCTCTGTAGCCCTGGCCCTCGAGAAGTCCAAGGTTTGAAGCTCCCTTCCCTGATGGCCAGATTAGTGTCAATTAGTACGATTTGGGTATTTGTGGTGATATTCAGGAGCTACCCATGGTCTGAGCAAAACCTTTCGTTCTTCAGTGCTGCCTCATTACACTACAATATTTATTAGGGTGGGTGTTGGATCTATTATTTATTTTACTTGGCTTTATTGTTTCATCCTGTGTCTTGTGGGTTGCAACCCACCATGAGATGCTCCAGGGCTATGAATGTTTTAAATTGTTGATAGTTGTGGAAATACTCATGGAGACAATCAGAGGCTGACTTCAATGTGGCAATTGAATGATATAATGGCTTCAAACTGTTTTAAAGGACTGGCAGGGTGATAAAAAAAAAGATAATTCTCATTGCTCAGTCCTCTTGTTATTCTCTAGATTATTCTCAATCTGTTTTTGGAAAGTGTGCGGTTTGCTGTTCTTGTTACTGGTAATGTGGTAAGGGTGTAACTACAGCTGCTAGAAAGACACTGTACACAAAGCACATGCAAAAGTGTGAGTGATGTATGGTTGAAGTATTTTCCCAGCTGGGTTACCATAGAGAGCATTCTTTGGCTTGTTCTCCTGAACCAAATATTTTAGGTTGTGAGGAACAACATCAGATCTTTCGAAGCTGAATGAAATTCTTGAGGTGTGTCTTATGAGATGAGAAAAACAGGCTACTTCTGCCCATCTGTGTCATTCCCAGAAGGCAGGTCAGAGTGGGAATCGACTCCACCAGATCATTAAAATTGCCTTGAGTGGCTACAATAATAGAATATTACAAGACTGATTGTGCTATAATTCTCCCCACTTCCTATACTCTGGTGAATCGGGGAGGTGTCAGCCTGAGCCATTCCCAAATATTATCTTCTTATTCTGGGCTTAAAAATGGTTTCAGATCATTCGGCCTTGGTACCGGTTCCTGCATGTTTCCACCAAAGTAAATCATCTTTGTTTTCAACACTGTGCCATTACTAATAGCCTATATGTGGCTCGGCAGTTAAAGGGTTCAAAACTACACCAAGATTCTCCTTGTTGTTTAATTATGTCTGAAACTGAACCGTCGCCACCATCTACCAAAGCTGGCCTCAAAAGGTGATAGTCCTCCTAACAGAGCTTATCATGAAACTCTGGCCCAGAGTATCTGCAGAAGTCTCTTTTTAGAGGAATTCCCCTCCAGTTAATTTAATAAATCAATATTGGAACATTTTCCCTTCGGAGATTAGAATGGCCCCAACCCTCTCTTAGCCTTTCATAAGTTCCCTATAAAAACCTGGCTGAGCTCCCAAGTTTGAGGTGCTGAATGTGCCAAGAACCTGTTCCCTGGTTGTGTTGCTGACTGGCCAACTTTCTTGGATGCTGTGTATCATTATTTTGGATGTTTCTATTGTCCTTTATTGCTTTAAAATGTTTTTAGTATTTTAATTGTACCTTTTTTTTTAATTGTAAGCCATCCTGAGTCATCGACTGAGATGGACAGTTAGAGAAACTGAACGAACAAATGAACTAATGAATGAACAAATGAGTGTGACAGATGAGAGAATACATTTTTGGCCCCATCATTTCATCCATATCCTCAGAACATAGCTTAGTATCTGACAGAACTGGCATCCTGACATTTGGGTCCATGCTTGTCCCCTTCAAAAATGGTAGGTTTTTTTTTTCCCTGCCAAAATTCAAGATAGATAGATAGATAGATAGATAGATAGATAGATAGATAGATAGATAGATAGATAGATAGATAGATAGATAGATAGATAGATAGATAGATAGATAGACAGACAGATAGACAGACAGACAGAGATAATAGATGAGATAATTAGATGATAAATGACAGATGATTGATAGATGATTGATTGATAGATAGATAAACTTTTATTGTCATTTTTTTTTACTGTGAGCACACTGGCCCACATTAAAAATGAAATTCTGTTGTCTGCTCTCAAGAGAAAGTATCTATCTACCAATACACATATAACATACATATACACATGCTGTATACACACACACACACACACACACACACACATCTATATGAGATGTGTCATATATATACACATACACACACATATACCCGTATGTTACACCTATACATATACATATTAATCTCTGTCCATTTTGAATACGTAGTGGAAAGAAGAAATTTGTGAATTCACAAGGTTGATGCTCTTATGGAACAAAACTGTGGCTGAATCTGGATGTTCTTCTTCGGGTACCACGGAGCCCCCCGGAAGGAAAACAGCTTGTGCAGAGGATGTATAGCCTCCCAGACAATCCTGTGGACTCTGTTAACAAAATTAATGTTTGTTCATAGAGATGGTTTTTCAGCCGTGGCACATGGCTTGTTGAGAACATGATAGATTCAAGATCATGGTCAATTCCTCTTTGTGGTCCTCATTGCCATATCATAGCTATAATCATTTATTTCTAAAATATGTCGTTCTCACCATCCCGGCTACTTAATTTGCATTGATTCCAGTGGATGTACCCTAAAGATTGCTGTGTTTCAATCCCATCTGTATAGTTTGCTTTTTCAATTTTAATATTTAAAATGTAAATACGATTTATATTGCTTCTGAAGGGGGGGAAAACACTCTCACCTTCTCAATGTGATTGTTTTTATTGATTCCAGCAAACCTCTTCAAAGAAATCAATAGGTTAATTAAAAATAGTATTTCTTTTAAAAGAGATGTCAGCCACTCATCATTGGCCATGAAAATTTATAGCTAATATTACATTTTAGTATTCAGGATTAAAAATTGATACATTTACCTTAGAGAATCCCATCAAGGTTTTCTATTATTGTTATATTTTTCTGGGAAGGCATAATTAAATTTTAACAAAAGGCCAAAAAATGAAATGCCTTTTCTTATAATCCAGCAAGTCTCCCAAGCAGCATTGTTGGGAAAAGCATTTATTTCTCTTCAACAATTTATTTCGATTAATTATATTCTCTAAGAATGATCAACTTTGTCTTTTGCCTAATTGGATTTCTCCAAGGGTTTTAAAAAATCATTGCAACAGCTCTGCTTCTCTTCCCTTCTTTTTGTAGAGTTTTCTTCTTGTTATTAAAAATGCCAACAAAGCCCAAAGAACTTATGCTTTTGTTTTGGGAAATGAGATGATTGATTTTTTCATTTATGCAGGGAAAAAGGAGGGAGACCCTTTGTTTCATGGGGGCTGAATATCTTATCAAAAAAGTACTCTCACAGAAAATATGGACATCTGCTCACTAGTGGCCTTGTGTGTTCCCAGTTGAGATTGTTTTTTTGCTGGGAATCTTTATTTATTTATTTGTTTGTTTAATTTATTAAGGTAAAATGAGATGAGATTAAGATAAGATTAAGATGAGATGAGATAAAGCTAAGATAAGATAAGATAAGATAAGATAAGATAAGATAAAAAGATTCTCCGTCCTCCAGGTAATGGTTGTCCCAAAGGTGCTTTTTTTCAAGAGGCAACTAGACTTTCTGAGGTTTTTTTTTCTTTGAAGATGTTTCACTTCTCACCCAAGAAGCTTCTTCAGCTCTGACTGGATAGTGGAGCTGAAGAAGCCTCTCAGATGAGAAGCGAAACGTCTTCAAAGAAAAACATGAAAATCCAGTTTCCTCTTGAAAAAAAGCACCTTTGGGATATAAAAGAACAATAAACATGTGAAACACAACCATATTAAAACACATACACACCCAAGAGATTTGATCAACAATGGAGCCACCTCAAAGTCTCAGACTCTCAGACCTCCAGGGCTGATGACCAAGCCAAGATGTGACGACTTTCTGAAAATGAGGAGGGATGGACTAACCTCACTTCAGTTGGGAGACTGTTCCCTTGAGATGAGTAGCAGGATAGAGAAAGTTACTATTTACCTGGACAATTGCTTGGCTTGAATCCTTGAGTCCTTCCTGGTTTGATAACCCTTTCCTGCCTCTTTGCCTGCATCTTTGTTCATTTTGTCAAAAAGAGGGCTGTGAAAATATCTACAGACCCCTCACATCCTGGACAGATTTTTTTTCAACTCCTTCCCTCGAAACAGCGCTATAGAGCACTGCACACCAGAACAACTAGACATAAAGAGTCTACCTCACCCCTTTCCTAAGAGGTCTGTAGGGGGCGTGCATAAGCGCACCAACGTGCCTACCGTCCCTGTTCTATTGTTTCTTTTGTATTTTTTTTATTTTTCTTATATGTATCCATCTATTCATAACTATGTTTTTACTTATACCTATTATCTTGTAAGCAATTGACAAATAACAAACAAACAAACAAACAAATAAATAAACTAGACACAAAGAGAGTTTTTCCCCGAACTCCATCACTCTGCAAAACAAATAATTCCTTCAACACTGTCAAACTATTTACTAAGTCTGCATTACTATTACATTAATCCTCCCATCCTTCCTTTCACCCATCTCCTCCCACTTGTGGGGCTAACTTTGTGGCTTGTATCCTTACATATATTACTTGTATCCTTACTTATCCTTATTGACTGTTTCCTAGTATGATTTGTTGCTTATTGTACCCTATGACTATCATTAAGTGTTGTACCTGATGATTCTTGACTCTTGGTGAAAGTATCTTTTCTTTTTATGGACACTGAGAGCATTTGCACCAAGACAAATTCCTTGGGTGTCCAATCACACTTGGCCAATAAAGAATTCTTTCTATCTAATAAAAGAAGTGATATATCATAGAAAAGGACCTCTAGGAGAAGACACTGTGGGCATAAGAGGTGTATAAATGGAAGGGTAATTTTCATCTTGCAAATTAAATCTACAAATCAGTAAAATCTGAGGAATGCATTCAGGGTGTCTTGGAGAAAAAAATGGGTGCCTTGCTTTGGGCTGGTGGTATGATTACATTTTGGCATAGTGTAGATTGCAGATGCTGTTGGGTAATTGGGATAAAAATGATTCCTGAGACCTGTGATCAAAAACCAAAGCTTTAAATGATAGAAAATTGGTTACATTCATTTTTTTTAGCCAGTTAGTGTCTTGTGGAAAGTTTAGTAGTTCATTTGGTTGTCTTATTATTATGATATATTATGTATGCCGGGAGTCCAAATCACAATCAATAACCTTTTTAATAAAAAAAAAATGAATCAGAAATAACCTCAGGCAGGTTTCCAAGATGAAAGAAATGATGGGCATTCATACCCATTGAAGGAACTGAACAGTATTTATAGGTAGTCCTGTACTTATAGGTAGTCCTCGACTTATGGCACTACTGTAATTGAGCCTAGCAATTGTGGCCATAAGTCATGATGTTTGTAGAGCAGGTCATCATGTGACTGGACCTGTTTTTACTACCTTTTTTGTGGCAGTTGTGAAACAAATGCCATGGTTGTAAAGTAAAGAGCATTTTTTGGGAAGAAATCAGAAGCAAATGCTTATTTTGAGCAAAATAATAATAATCCATGAATTGTGCTTATATGATCCTGGATGCTATAAAGAGCCGTAAAACACTCCAGCTGCCCCACTCCTGGTTAGTAAAACTGGATATAATGACCATCACTACAATCAAGTCTTAGTCTCTGATATTAATCCTGAAATAAAATATAAGATTGTCAGGTTTTGTGTGGTGTTGTACAAAATTAGACAAATAATATCTAAGAGCTGTTGAACCTCTTGGAGTAACGAATGGTTTTGCTCTCTGCTCTGTCGCAACTTTGAACTGTTGCTTAGTGAGCAGTTGTAAATTGAGAACTACCTCTATTGAGCCAAAGGAAATGCCACTTGATTTATACATTTTCTTTGTGCTTATCTATGTTCTGTTCCCATTTCATTTCTTCAGTGGAATTGTGGAGTAATTTCTTGATACAATCCAGTGGAAGACAAGTCAAAAAAAAATTCTGAAACAAGTTCATGTGATTGTGTAAGGCAAAGGTGTAGGATTTAGGATGGATGAATTGGTTACTCTTTAAGTGTTTCATTTTGGGATCAGGAATGATTAAATTGATTTACCCCATTTCCACCTAAGTCTGAGATTGCCACCATAAAGAGTCATGAAACCAGACCTGTATTTTTGTGCAGTTTTCCTGATTAGGGGCCTTTCTCTGCCGACAATGTTCTTGATCATTTCAATAATTTCTGCAGAAATAAACACATTTGGATGATTTTTTATGATAGAACTGTGACAGTTTATGTGTTTGTGTTAGAGAGTATGGCTAATTATACTCCCTCTTCTGCAATGCCTACAGTACAGCGAAGTATACATAAAGAAGAAAGACTAGGAAAATATGCTGACCCACAGAAACAAATTAGTATGGTGTAAGCTGTGGGAGATGACCAGGCTGAGCCTGTAGCAGGAGTCCAGCGTGTAATTAGTTTGGAGTCCTTTCATTCCCACAAGAAATCCAAGTCCAGCCCTCCTTGAATTCAATATAGTCTTATCTAATGCCAGTTTGCCTTGACCGTTAGTAGTTCAGATTCTTGTAGTGAACTTCCATGGGTTTAACTTGTTCTCATTTGAACAACCCTGATTCCTGATTTCTTGTGTCTGACATTAGCTTTATTTTATGTGCATCCTTTGAGGTGGCCATGTGACAGCCTGCAGCTATCCATATCCATCTAAATTCCAGGTACCTGGCCAAAATACGTTATTTATTAAAGATAGTCGTGACCATAGGCGAGATAGCATGAAGTTTCCATAACTAACCCATGGCAATAAAAGGTTGCATATATTATTTTGTGAGTAAAAGGAAGAGGAGAAATCTGTAGACTTGAGAAGGACTTCTGGGATGAAGAAGGGAATGGAAGAGGATGAGGGAGATTGACTGATTGGCAGGCCAGGTTGGATTAGGCTAAACATGTGTTAGTCTGAAATCACAAGAGGGGTCTTGTGTGCTGTGAATTGGATCCAGTCCTGTGAAACTATGAAGCTTTGTGCAGGCCTCCTGTAAGGTAAAATAAGCCTTAGTCCAACCTTGATCCCAGGTTCTGCCTAATGATCCATCATGGTGCTAGACCAGGTTCTAAAACTGTAGATTTTAGTTTAATTTTTACAGTTTTTTTTAATGTTTATGCTAACGGCAACCCTAGGCACAGAGCTTCAGGGTTTTCTGTTTCCTGAGTATTGCCTAATTTTCCTCCCTCATGTCGAGAAAAGATATTTGAGGGTGCTTAATGTCCCCGACCCTGGATCAATGCAAGTCGTACATCTCCCTCTCCTATTGGAAGTGGCAGCCAATTTGCTCTGACTCTTAGAATTCATTGAGAAGTGATAAAAATTGATTTGGGTCCTACTAATTAGCCACTTGCTTCTCTTCGATATCTCCACACGGGATTCTGGTTCTTTGCTGAACGTGATGGATGCAAGCAAACCTAAGAACTGCCCACAGAAAGCAACCCAATTCCAGCGTGCCCAGTTGGATGGAGACGGGTAATTAACATTCCAGGCATGTGGTGACAACTGAATGGGTGAAGAACAGTGTGCCAACTTCTATTAGAGAAATAATGACCTTCTTGGCTGAGTAATTTTTTTAAAATTAAATACTGACAATTCCTAGTAATCAGCAGACCTATTAGCCATGAAATTTGAATCCCTTATCATGGGCTATTCACTTATGAAATACAACCGAGGATTGAATGCACATATCATTTGCAAGCTAACATGGTATAATGCTGCAGCACAGTCAATATTTGTTTCTGGAGTGTTTCCCACAGTGTTTTGTTTTATTATTTCTAGGACTGATTGCCACAACGTTTAGCAAGAAATAGGAATATTTCGGTTCAATTGGCGGCAGAAGACATACTTGATTGGTCTGTTGTGTTGGGTTAACTGATTGCGAGTAATAAATATGACCTCTGATTCCCAGAGACCACTTGCAAAGTATCAAAATATTCCAAGCTGATGGCGGGGGGGAGGGGGGGGAGAGAATATTTCCAATAACAAATGGTGTTGTTATAATGCAGTCTTATTACCGCTATTTGCAGAGTTAATGAAATCTAGCTATGTTCGTATATCAGAAACACAGAAATACAACATTTTCTTGTTGCACTAAATACAAAGGAAAAATACACTTGTGCTTTAAGACAATTGGTGTTAGGTGTGAACGATCAGATCTACATGCGAAGGTGCAATTAAACTGATTTATTGCTACTCATACCTATGCAGAGGAATCTCCTCAACTAACATTAATTAACTAACAGCTGCTTGGAATTAGATAGGGACAATTGAATTTAAGGGAGGTTGGACTTTGTCTGCTTGTGACTATGTAGAGATTCTAGACTGATGCTTCTTTTGACTCCATCCCCAGCTTTTTTCATTCCTTCTCCTACAATTGGATTATTGAGAGCCATTTCACCCATTTTAATTTTTCTCATCTCTGCAGATATATTTCTTCCTTGACATCCACCAGTGACAATGTATTTTGACAAGGAACTTACATTCGAGTGAAGTGGGATGAATTGCACTTTCTTGCAGCTATTTTTAAAAGTAGGGGGAAATGTCACTCCTGAGCTTTTTCTATCATTCATTTATATTGCTGTTTTCTTTAAGGGGGTGTAACTCTCACTTTCCGTGAGCTGAGAGCCTCATGTTGTTGAATGAGATGAAGTGCATAAGGTTTTGATGAAATCCTTCTTGGGATAAGAATCCTTTCTTTTAAAATCAGAATTGGGGAAAAAACTGTTTATCTTAGGATAAACATTTTGTTTCAAGGTCACCATTCTTTTTACTTTCCAAGTATACCCAGCAATTTTCCTATTCACTCCACAATTTGTATTACTTGGTACAGAGAGTCCAAATCTCCAACGAGACAATCAATTTCACAAATAGGTTTCTGAACCTTATTTATAGAAATGCTTACGGAACTTCACATACAAACACAATTCTGCACTATGCAGAAATCAAAATGGAGGGACACCACTTTTTTTCAATCTACTATGTCAGTTTAAAGGAGCTGGTCTTTCCATCCTAAAGGCATCAAAAGAAACTCCTTTTCTCAGTCACAACCAGAATACCAACCAGATCAGAGATAACTATGCTTAGTTAACTAAGATAACCAGCAAAGATCAGCTTGGTCTAGGGATCGAGGCACCTGGAGGCTGTGAGTTCTAGTTAACCATGAAAGCCATCTGAGGGACCTAGGGCCTCTCCATCTCTTTCTGCCGAACTCACATCACAGGGTTGTTGTTGGGTGATAATAGGAGGAGGAAGGAGTAGATGAACAACTTCAATTTTGGAAACCATGGAAGGCTGAATTTTTTAGGTCAGACTTCAAATCCTAGATTCAATTCTCAAATAACAGCATTTTTTTTTTTTAAAAATGACAATACACTGTTATGTTTTATAATGATTACAAAAGTGCATTATCTTCCATTTATTAATTGTGAAATAAAAGACATGGCTCCCATCATTTAATGCTAGTCTTGTTTATTATATAGCATAGTGTTGTGACTCCGGGTTTGGAATCTGCTCCTGTGGCAGATATGAGTTCGAGCGACGAGGATATGGCAGCAAAATATGAGCCGGCATTGCTTAGTGACTTGGATAGTAGCCAGGATGAGGAGATGGATTTAACAAGGGGAGATAAACCTGATTTAATAGAGTTGTCAGGACCTTCGACCTCCTCTGGTTCTTTATCTGAGCAGCAGCCGGGAATGGCTAACAAGGAAGGCATGCAAGAGTTTTTCAGTGGAGATGACAACTTGGAGAACATATGGCGTGACGTCAAAAATAGAAGGAGGCTGAGACGCCAATCTCAATTAGGAAGGAGGCGTCGAGCCAGTAACTAATTAGGGAAATTAACACGCTCCATAAGTGGATAAAAGGACACGGCTGGGCTGGTGGAATTCGCCAGAAGCAAAGTGACTAAATGGGAGTGAAGACATGCAGCAAACTCTCTGAGGCTTGTGAATTACTGCCACGCCAGGATTGCCGGACAGAGTGTGGATTTATTGCTGTGTTTTGGAATTACTTCAGCCGTTCTCTTGTGGGGATTTGTTTTTGATTTGAGTTAATTCTGAAACGGCTGAATTTTGTTTTGCTCACCTGAAATTAAAGGGGAGACATAACAGCATAGTGTATAATATATTCATATCAACAATAACAAATCAATAAAGCCTTAACAAAAATAAAGCCAAACCTAGATAACAATTATGCTGGCAATAACAAAAACCCAATATAAGTGACTATGGTTATTTTTATGACTGCATTTCTAAAATTGGTTTTCATTTATTTATTTTATTCATTTATTTGTTAAATTTATTTTGTACCTATCTCGATAGGGGACTACTCTAGGCAGCTTACAATAATAAAAAGGAAGAAAAATGAAGATTTGCAAATGTAACAGAAGTAAAATAATAGACCAATAAAGGTAACAATGACAAAAGAGCACAACAAGAATAAATGCATCATAAATGAGTCACACTGGTACAGTGGTTAGAGTGCAGTACTGCAGGCTACTTCTGCTGATTGCCGGCTGCCTGCAATTTGGCAGTTCGAGTCTCACCAGACTCAAGGTTAACTCAGCCTTCCATCCTTCCAAGGTGGGTAAAATGAGGACCCAGATTGTTGGGGGCAAGAAGCTGACTCTGTAAACCACTTAAAGAGGGCTGGAAAAGCACTGTGAAGTGGCATATAAATCTAAGTGCTATTGCTATCAATATGATAACCAAAAAGATGGATGGGTGGAATATGGTAGAGCAGATGTTGAGAAAAACAGCTAAAATGAACATATATGCTTAACAATTCCCTTTTGAGCAAAGGTCCCCAACTGCCAGGCCACAGCCTGGTACTGTGCTATGGCCCATTTGGAACTGGGCCATGTAAGCGACAGGTGAGCAGATGAGCACACACAACAGGTGCACCTGCTCATATGTGAACCCACTGCTCATACGGAGCCATCCTTCTCTTCCCTCCCCTGCCATCACCATCAATCTGCAAAGCCAGAAACATTTGAGGTCCATTGAACTTTGGAAGAAAGCTGATGTTTCCAAACAAATGATGGAGCCCTTTAAAATGCAGAAACTCAGAATAGATATAAATAAATATTTCAGCATGTAGCCTAATTTCCCTTTCGAGTTCCTAGCTTAAAAAGTAGCACAGGGCTTTAGCCCAAGCAGCTTGGAAGGGGATTCGAACAGATCCATGGAGGAATGGCTACATAGGAGTGGCTTTAAAGTGGAAACCAAACGTATTTTAGAAAGCAGAAGGATTGCAGGATTTGAGAAAGGTTAGAAACAAGAAAGACTTGATGTCTTAACTCTTCTTTTTAATGCCTGTTTTCCTTGGTTTCAGACTTAATTTAAGATAATTTAGCTGCATCTGAAGTGGAAATTCCCACTTGTCATTCAAAAGACTAGAAATCATTAAACCTTGTTTAAGCATCCTCCATCTCATGAGCATCTTAGCTAATAATTCAGTTTACTTGAGAAATGAAATCAATAGGGGATGTCAGTGAGATCTTTTTTAGCATGGTATTCATTCTGTCGAACCATGAACCCATTTTCCCAGAAAGCTACCTTGTTATTTATTAATGTGGCTGTTTGTCTTGATCTCATCCAGGCTTATTAGAGCTATGTAGGTTTTACCAAAACCATTATTGCTCTGCTGAGTGACAGC